>NC_133854.1:0-37483 GCF_047830755.1 Zonotrichia albicollis
GGGTGACTCCAAATTGTGGTCACACTCACCCAGGTGGCACCAAATAAGGATTTAGCCATGCAGGTGACCCCAAAAAGTGAATCCAGGTGTCTGGGTGACCCCAAATAAGGACCCAGGTGACTCCAAGTTGTAGCCCCACCCACCCAGGTGACACCAAATATGGGATCAGGTGTCTGGATGACCCCAAAAAAAGGATTTGGTCATGCAGGTGATGCCAAAAAGGGCACCCAGGTGTCTGGGTGACCCCAACTAATGGATTGAGGTGACCCCAAATAGTGAATCAGGTGTCTGGATGATGCCACATCTTGGCCCCTCCTACCCAGGTGACCCCAAACCATGGCCCCACCCACCCAGGTGGCACCAAATATGGGATCCAGGTGTCTGGGTGACCCCAAATAAGGACACAGGTGACCCCAAATCATAGGTCCACCCACTCCAGTGACCCCAAATGTGGGATCCAGGTGTCTGGATGACCCCAAACCGTGTCCCCACCCCCTCAGGTGACCCCAAACCATGTTCCCACCCCCCGATATGACCCCAAACCGTGTCCCCACCCCTTCAGGTGACCCCAAACCGTGTCCCCGTCCATGCAGGTGACCCCAAACCGTGTCCCCACCCCAAACAGTGACCCCAAACCGTGTCCCCGCCCCTCAGGTGACCCAAACCGTGTTCCCACCCCCCCCCATATGACCCCAAACCGTGTCCCCGTCCATGCAGGTGACCCCAAACCGTGTCCCCACCCCCCCATATGACCCCAAACCGTGTCCCCGTCCATGCAGGTGACCCCAAATCTTGTCCCCACCCCTCAGGTGACCCCAAACTGTGTCCCCGCCCCCCCATATGACCCCAAACCGTGTCCCTGCTCCTCAGGTGACCCCAAACCGTGTCCCCGTCCATGCAGGTGACCCCAAACCGTGTCCCCGCCCCTCAGGTGACCCCATGCCCTGTCCCCCGCAGGTGGCCGGCGCGGGGATGGCTCCGGTCGTGGAGGTGTCGGACGCCGGGCACTGCCGGGCGCTGCTGCTGGAGCTGAACGAGCAGCGCCTGCGGGGCCAGTTCTGCGACGTCACCATCATCGCCGAGGACACCAAGTTCCGCGCCCATAAGAACGTCCTGGCCGCCTCCAGCCCCTTCTTCAAGCGGGCGCTGGCGCAGGAGCCCGCGTGCCCCTCGCCCGCCCAGGTGCTGGAGCTGCCGGGCGTGCAGGCCGGCGTCTTCTCCGACGTGCTCAACTTCATCTACAACTCGCGCCTGGCCGTGCCTCGCCGGCGGCCGCGCGGGCGCTGGGGGCCGTGGGCCGGCGCCTCGGCATCCCCTCGCTGCAGGGCCTGGAGGCCGGGCCCCCTCCTCCTCCTCCTCCTCCTCCTCCTCCTCCTCCTCCTCCTCCTGCTCCGGCTCCTCCAGCTCCGGCTCCTCCGGCTCCGGGGGACATGAACGGCACCTGGACGCCGCCCGCGCCCTCCGCCGCCGAGCTCAGCCCGGGCGAGGAGGCGGCCGCGGAGGCGTCGTCGCGTCGTCGCCGTCGTCGCTGCGCTGCGGGCTGTGCGGGCGCGGCTTCGGCTCGGCGGCGGCGCTGGGCTTCCACGCCAAGCTGCACCGCGGGCGCCGCGGGCTGTGCTGCCGGCACTGCGGCAAGAGCTTCATCCACGTCAAGCGCCTGCAGACGCACGAGGTCGGCTGTCGCGACGGCGACAAGGACGGGGACGGGGACGCCGCCGGTGCTGTCGGCACTGATGTCACCGTCACCGGCAGCGCTGTCACCGCCGCCGTCACCGCGAGCAGCACCACGGTGGCGGCGCCCAGGGCGGCCAAGAAGGCGCTGCTGCTGCGGCACCGCGCGCTGGAGCCGGGCGCGAGCAGGAGCCGCTGGTGAAGGTGGTGGACGGGCAGGTGCTGTACCTGTGCGGGGTGTGCCAGCGCTCCTACATGACCTGTCGAGCCTGAAGCGCCACGCCAACGTGCACTCGTGGCGCCGCAAGTACCCGTGCCGCTACTGCGACAAGGTGTTCGCGCTGGCCGAGTACCGCACCAAGCACGAGGTGTGGCACACGGGCGAGCGCCGCTACCAGTGCATCTTCTGCTGGGACACCTTCGTCACCTACTACAACCTCAAGACGCACCAAAAAAGCCTTCCACGGCATCAGCCCGGGGCTCATCGCCTCCGAGAAGACGCCCAACGGCGGCTACCGGCCCAAGCTCAACGCGCTCAAGCTCTACCGCCTGCTGCCCATGCGCGCACAACAAGCGCCCCTACAAGACCTACAGCCAGGGCGCCGTGCCCGACGGGGCCGCGCCGGCGCCCGCGGCGGCGCCAGGGGACAGCGGGGTCACGGCGTTCCCGGCGTCGGCGCCGCCGCCGCGGCCGGAGCCCGCCTCGGTCATCGCCTTCGGCCGCGCGGCGCCGTCGGTGATCGTGCGGGGCGGCGGCGGCAGCGGGGCCGCCTCGGTCATCGCCTACAACGGGCGGGCGGGCGAGGAGGCGCCGGGAGCGGCCGAGGCGCCGGCGGCCGCGCCGGTGACGCCGGCGGTGCCCATCAAGAAGCAGGTGCTGCGGGAGTACATCGAGGCGCAGCGCGCCATCGCCGGTGCCGCCACCGCCACCGAGGAGGGGACGACGACGACGACAACGACGCCCCCAAACCCGGCCGGGGGCGGGCGCACCATGACCTACGTGGCCAAGCCAGCGTACGCGGGCTCGGCGGGCGAGGGGCTGTGCCAGATCACCGTGCGCATCGGCGAGGAGGCCATCGTGAAGCGCCGCATCTCCGGCACCGACCTGCGCGGGGACGGCGCCGGGCAGCGCCGCGGGGACGGCGACAACGACAGCGACGCCGAGGACCGGCTCTGGCGGCCCTACTACTCCTACAAGCCCAAGAGGAAGGCGGGCGGCAACGCCGCCAACGCCGGCACCGGGAGCGTCGCCGGCGCCGCCAAGAAGGCGCGGTGGCGGCGCAAGCTGCGCTCGCTGCGGCGGGCGCCGGGGGACGGCGGCGACGGTGACAATGACAACGGCGGTGACAATGGCGACGGCGACGCCGCGCGGCGCCCGGGAGCGGCACCACCCGTGCCGGGTGTGCGGGAAGAGCTTCCCGGCGCTGCGGAAGCTGCGGAAGCACCAGCGGGGACACGAGGGCGGCGCCGCGGTGACGTCGTCGTCGTCGTCGTCGTCGTCGTCGGGGCGCGTGGGGCGGCGGCCGTCGCTGCGCTTCACCTGCCCCACTGCGCCAAGGTGTGCAAGACGGCGGCCGCGCTCAGCCGCCACGCCCAGCGGCACCGGCGGCGCTCGGCGGGGTCACCGCCAGGGTCAGCGCCGGGGTCACCGCAGGGGTCACCGCAGGGGTCACCGCAAGGGTCAGCACAGGGGTCACCACCGGGGGTCACCGAGGTCACCACCGGGGTCCCTGGAGGGGTCAGCGGGGTCACCACAAGGGTCATCGCAAGGGTCACCGCCGGGGTCACCGAGGTCACCGTCAAGGTCACCGAGGTCACCGCCGGGGTCACCGCCGGGGTCACCGACGCCTCCCACGGTCATCGCCTACACCCCCCCAGCCGCAGACAAAGGGGGGCCCCCGGTGTCCCCCGCGGTGCCCCCACCCCCGGGTGACCCCGGCCGCGGTGATGACATCACCGGTGACGTCACAGGCTCCGCCCCCGCGGGGGCGTTCCCGGTGCAGGAGCAGCCGCTGGCGCTGCTCTGCCGGGCCGCGGCCGGGGGGGACCCCGAGCTCGGGGCTGGGGGCGGGGCTGGGGGGGCGGGGACAGCGCCCCGCGCCCCTCCCCCGCCGGCCCCGCCCCCTCCCGCTCCCGGCGCGTTCCCGCTGCCGTTCGGGCCCCGCCTCGTGGCCGCGTTCCCGTTCCCGTTCCCGCTCCCGCTCGCGCTCGTCCTGCCCGAGCCCGAGCGCGGCTTCCTGGGCGGGGGGGGAGGGGCGGGGGGGGCGCCCCTCCCCCCCCCGCCCAGCACCACCCCCCCCCACCCCCCCGCCCCCACCCCCCCCCAGCTTTGGGTTCCCCGGGGGGGGGGGAGGGGAGAGGCCCCGGAATGCGGGGGGGGGGCACCTGAGGGGTGGGGGAGGGGAGGCCCCGAAAAATGAGGGGGGTCCTTGAAAATGAGGGGGGGGTCCCCAAAAATGAGGGGGAGATCCCAAAATGAGGGGGGGTCCCAGAAATGATCGGGGGGTCCCCAAAGTGAGGGGGGGTTCCCAAAAATGAGGGGAGATCCCAAAATGAGGGGGGGTCCCAAAACTGAAGGGGGTCCCAAAAATGATGGGGGGTCCCTGCCCTGTATTGGGGGCAATGGAGGGGGTGGGGGTCCCAAAGATGTTGGGGGGACCCCATAGGAAAAGGGGGAGGTCTATAATGGGGAGGGGTCTCCCATGGGACCCATAGAAAATGAGGGACCCCCATAAATTTGGGGAGCCCATAAGAGGTCGGGGGTCCCCATAGGGAATTTGGGGGATCCCATAAATTTGGGGGGGTCCTCTAGAGTTTTATGGCCCCCATTGAAGTTTAGGGGCTCCCCAAAAATGTTGGGGGTCCCAAAATCATTTCCCTGAGGAAATGGGGAGCCCCATAGGAATTTGAGAGGTGGGGTCCCAGGGACCAGTATGAGCCTGGGGGGGCACTGGGGATACTGGGAGGGGCTTCCAGTCACCCCAAAATGGTGGGAGGGGTCCCCACCCCCCCCCTCAAGCACAGGGATCCCCCAAAAACAGCAAAGCCCCCCCAAAAACAGCAAAGCCCCCCCCCAAAACAGCAAAGCCCCCCGAAATACGGGACCCCCCCCAAATACAGCAAAGCCCCCCGAAATACGAGGACCCCCCCCCCAATAACAGCAAAGCCCCCCAGTACAGGGAAACCCCCCCAGAAATATTTGGGCCTCGCCCCTCCCCCCCCGCAGCGTTTTGCACCCCCCCCAGGGGCCCCTCCCCCACCACGGGGACCCCTCCCCCCATTCGGGGCCCCCCCCACTATCCCGGGGCCCCCCAAAATCCCAAAATTCCCAAAATCCCCCAAAATCCCAAACCCCTCCCCCCCCCCCCTTTGGCACCTTATCGGCATCGCAGCGACATTCCAGCCGGGGGGAGGGGCGAGTGTGCAAGGCGGGTGTGCAAGGGGGCGGGGGGGTGTGAGGAGGGGCCTGGTGCAATGGTGGGCGTGCAAAGGAGGGGCCTGGTGTCGGTGTGAGTGTGTAAGGGGATGTTTGTGCAATTGTGAGTGTGCAAGGGAGGGTCTGTGCAATGGTGAGTGTGCAAATGGGTCCCTGTGCAAATCTGAGTGTGCAAATGGATCCCCATGTAGTTGTGAGTGTGTGAATGGGTCCCCATGCAATGGGGAGTGTGCAAATGGGTCCTTGTCCATTTTGGGGCGTGCAAATGGCTCCGTGTGCAATTCTGAGCGTGCAAAGGACTCCTCATTCAGTTGTGAGTGTGCAAACGGGTCCCTGTGCAATTCTGAGTGTGTAAATGGGTCCCTGTGCAATGGCGAGTGTGTAAATTGGTCCTCGTGCAATGGTGAGTGTGCAAGGCCCCCCCTCGTGCAAGGCCCGTCCCCCCTCACGCCCCTCGTGCAAAACCCCCCCCTTGCACACCCTGTGCCCCCCTTGCACACCCACGGCCCCTCCCCTGCTCCGTTTCACACCCACTCACACTCAGCTCACGCTCACGCTCTGCCACACCCGCCAAGTGTGCGAGGGGCCCCTGCAGGCCTTGCACGAGGGGGGGGGAGTGTGCACAGAGAGGGCCTTGCACGAGGACGGGCTGTGCTTGTGCAAGGCGGGCGTGGGAGCGAGCAGATCCTCGTGTAAGGGTTGTCCTCGTGCAGTGACCCGATCCTTGTGCAAATCCTTGTGCAAAAACCTCCTCCTCGTGCAAGAGGACGTTCCTTGTGCAAGGGTCCTCGTGCAAAGCCCTCGTGCAAGGAACATTCACACGTGCAAGATTCTTCCATGTGCAAGAGATGTTCCTTGCGCAAAGTGCGTGTGCAAGGATCTTCCTTGTGCAAGGACCCTTCTTGTGCAAGGATCCCCGTGCAAGGATCATCCTTGTGTGCAAGGGTCCTCGTGCAAGGACGTTCCTCGTGCAAAGTGTGCGTGCAAGGACCTACGTGCAAGAACCCTCGTGCAAAGGGGGTGTGTGCAAGGATCCTTGTGCAAGGGACGTTTCCTTGTGCAAGGCGCGTGTGCAAGGATCCTCTCGTGCGAGGATCTTTGTGCGAATTGTCCTCGTGCAAGGCGCGTGTGCAAGGATGGTCCCCGTGCAGGGATGGTCCCCGTGCAAGCCCCGCCCCTCCCCCCGCGGCCCCTCCCCCCTTTTGCACTTTCGTGGCCGCGTTTGCTACTGACGGAGCCCCCGCCCCTCCCCCACTGTCCCCAATGTCCCCTCCGTGTCCCCTCCCCCCTCCCGAGCGCACTTTAGGGGCAAAACCGAACAGAAACGGGCAAAAAATGGAGCGGGGACAGAACGGGGACGGGGGGGGGGGGAGGGGACAGGAGGGGACAGCGGGGGTGGCACCGGAAATGGGGCGGGGACACCGGAGGGTGACCCCGATGGGGGATGTCCCCAAGGGGGTGACCCTAATGGGGGATGTCACCACTGGGATGTCCCCAATGAGGTGACCTCAGTGGAAGATGTCCCCAAGGGGATGTCCCCAATGGGGTGGCCCTGGGGATGTCCCCAAGGTGATGTCCCCAATGAGGTGACCCTAATGGGGGATGTCCCCAGTGGGATGTCCCCAAGGCGATGTCCACAAAGAGGTAACCCCAATGGGGGATGTCCCCAAAGGGGTGACCCCAATGGGGGATGTCACCACTGGGATGTCCCCAAGGGGTGGCCCTGATCGTGGTGACCCTGAGGGTGTCCCCAAGGTGATGTCCCAAATGAGGTGACCCTCATGGGGGATGTCCCTAAGGTGATGTCTCCAAGGGGGTGGCCCTGGGGGTGACCCCAATGGGGTGACCCTCAGTGGGGATGTCCCAAGGTGATGTCCCAAATGGGATGTCACCATTGGGGTGGCCCTAATGGGGGATGTCCCCTATGGGATGTTCCCAAGGAGGTGACCTCGTCGGGTGACCCCATGGATGTCCCCAAGGTGATGGCTCCATTGGATGTCCCCAGTGGGATGTCCCCAAGGGGGTGGCCCTGGGGTGACCCCAATGGGGTGACCTCAGTGGGGATGTCCCCAAGATGTCCCCAAGGTGATGGCTCCGTTGGATGTCCCCACTGGGATGTCCCCAATGGGGTGGCCCTGAGGACACCCCATGGATGTCCCCAAGGGGATGGCCCTGTCCCCACTGGGATGTCCCCACTGGGGTAACCCCATGGATGTCCCCACCGGGATGTCCCCAAGGGGGTGGCCCTGTCCCCACTGGGATGTCCCCAAGGGGATGGCTCCATTGGATGTCCCCAATGGCGTGGCCCTGAGGGTGTCCCCAAGGGGATGGCCCTGTCCCCACTGGGATGTCCCCAAGGGGGTGGCCCTGTCCCCACCGAGGTGACCCCACACATGTCCCTCACGGGATGTCCCCACTCCCCCTCGTGTCCCCACGGCGTCCGTCCGTCCGTCCGTCCCCTCTGGGCTGTCTGTCCCCTCGGGAGTGTCCCCACAGGGGAGGGGTCCCGGGGGGTGGCGGGGGGTCCCCGGGGTGTCCCCATGGCGGGGTGGCAGCGGTGACAAATGTCCACTATTTATCTGCATCAGTGAGTGTTAGAGACGCCAATAAACACCGTAGAGCTGAGGCGGCTGCGGGGACAGCGGGGACAGGGGGGACACTTGGGGACATCGGGGGCACTTGGGGGGATTGGGGACATCGGGGGACATTGGGGACATTGGGAGAGATTGGGACATTGGGGGGATTGGGGACATTGCGGACACCCTTGGGGACATTGGGGGAATTGGGGACATTTGGGGACAGCAGGGTGATTGGGGACATTTGGGGACACTTGGGGACATCGGGGTGATTGGGGACACTTGGGGGATTGGGGACACTTGGGGACATCGGGGTGATTGGGGACATTTGGGGACAGCGGGGTGATTGGGGACATTGGGAGAGATTGGGACATTGGGGGGATTGGGGACATTGAGGACACCCTTGGGGACATCTGGGACATTGGGGGATCAGAGGGATTGGGGACATTGGGGACATTGGGGACATTGGGGGGATTTGAGACATTGGCAGCATTGGGGGCATTGGGGACATTGGGGACAATGAGGACAATGGGGACATTTGGGGACATATGGGATATTGGGGACATCGGGGACACTTGGGAGATTGGGGACATTGGGAGAGATTGGGACATTGGGGGGATTGGGGACATTGAGGACACCCTTGGGGACATTGGGGATCAGAGGGATTGGGGACATTGGGGATATATGGGGACATTGAGGGATTGGGGACACTTTGGGGGGATTGGGGACATCGGGGGGATTGGAGACATTGGGGACACATTTGGTGGATTTGCGACACTGGGGACAATAGGGACAGTGGGGAGATATTGGGGACAGTTGGGGACATTGGGGGAACATTGAGGGATTGGGGACACATTGGGGACATTTGGGGACATTGTGGGGATTGGGGACAATGGGGACAGTGGGGACATTTGGGACATTGGGGACACTGGAGACATTGGGGATATTGGGGGACAATGGGGACAGTGGGGACATTGGGGGACATTGGGGGGACATTGGGGGATTTGGGACATTGGGGACATTTGGGACATTTGGGGACATTGGGGGGACGGTTCCCATTGTGGGGACACCGAGGGACATCGGGGGTGACATCGAGGGGTCCCCAAATCCAGACCCCCCCCACAGAGCAGCAACAACCACGATTTATTGTACACGAACGGGGGGAGGGGACGGGACCCCCTTTTTGGGGGGGGTCCCCAATTTTTGGGAGTGTTCCCCCATTTTTGGGGGTGTTCCCCAATTTTTTGGGGGTGGTTCCCCCATTTTTTGGGGGTGTCCCTGAATCACGGGGGGAGGGGGGGCCATGAGGTAAATTTTGGGGACCCCCCCCCAGGTGGCACCGAGCTGAGATGGGGGGCAGTCCCTGAAATCTGGGGGGGTCCCTCGAATTTTGGGGTCTCTCCTTTTTTTGGGGGGGGGTGTTGATTTTTGGGGTTTTTTTTCCTTTTTTTCACCCCCACTCCAAACACCCCAAAAAGGGGGGGGACACCCCAAATTTGCACCCCAACTCTCGGTATCCTCAAAGGGGGGGGGGTCCCCACTTTCAAGCCCCTTCAGGATGGAGCCCCCCCACTTTTAGAGCCCCCCACATTTCACGTGTCCCCTGTCCCTCTTCCCCCCAAATTTCGGGGTGCCCTCCCTCTCACAGCAGATGGAATCACCCCAAATTTTGGGGTCTCCCCCAAATGTTTGGGTGCTCTGCTCACACCAGATGGGACTCCCCCCAAATTTCGGGGTGCCCCCCCTCAAAGCAGTTGCAGAACCCTCCCAAATTTTGGGATTTCCCCCCAAATTTCGGGGTCCCCCCCTCACACCAGATGGGACCCCCCATCCCTAAATTTTAGGGTCCCCTCTCACACCAGGTGTGGAACCTCCCGCCCCCAAATTTTGGGGTGCAATCCCACTCACAGCAGATGGAATCCCCCCAAATTTTGGAGTCCCCCTCCCCAAATTTCAGGGTCCCCTCCCCAAATTTCAGGGTCCCCTCCCCAAATTTCGAGGTGCCCCCCCTCTCAAAGCAGCTGTAGAACCCTCCCAAATTTTGGGATTTCCCCCCAGATTTCGGGGTGCCCCCCTCACACAGCAGATGGAATACCCCCCAGATTTCAGGGTCCCCCCCCCAAATTTCGGGGTGCAATCCCACTCACAGCAGATGGAATCCCCCCAAATTTTGGAGTCCTCCTCCCCAGATTTCAGGGTCCCCTCCCCAGATTTCGGGGTGCCCCCCTCACACAGCAGATGGAATACCCCCCAGATTTCAGGGTCCCCTCCCCAAATTTTGGGGTCCCCTCCCCAAATTTCGGGGTGCCCCCCTCACACAGCAGATGGAATACCCCCCAGATTTCAGGGTCCCCTCCCCAAATTTCGGGGTGCCCCCCTCACACAGCAGATGGAATACCCCCCAGATTTCAGCGTCCCCTCCCGAAATTTCGGGGTGCCCCCCTCACACAACAGATGGAATACCCCCCAGATTTCAGGGTCCCCTCCCCAAATTTCGGGGTGCAATCCCACTCACAGCAGATGGAATCCCCCCAAATTTTGGAGTCCTCCTCCCCAGATTTCGGGGTGCAATCCCACTCACAGCAGATGGAATACCCCCCAGATTTCAGGGTCCCCTCCCCAGATTTCAGGGTCCCCTCCCCAGATTTCAGGGTCCCCTCCCCAAATTTCGGGGTGCCCCCCCTCAGAGCAGCCGGCACGTCGAGGATTTCCCCGCGGCGCCCCCCGCCGCGCTGGGGTCCAGGTCGGGGGGCAGCGTCCCCGGCGCCCCCCACACGTTGAGCTCCTCGAAGACGCCGGTCTCGATGAGCTCCTCCTGCCAGGGGATGGGCACGGTGCCCGAGGCGAAGGCGTCGCACAGCGCCGCGTCCCCCGCGTCCAGCTCCACGCCCTTCACCGTCGAGAACGCCCCCACGTCCCCCAGGTCCTTGGCGTACACCCGCCGCGGGTCCGGCACGAACGGCGGCGGCACCAGGCCTTGGGGAGGGGGAGACGCCACCGTGGGTTTGGGGTTGGCGCGCTTGATAGCCCCGGTGTGGCCCAGTAACCACAGGAAACTCCAGGAACCCCAAGGAACATCTGAGAACTTCCAAAAACCTCCCCAGAACCTCCCAAGAACCACCAGGAACTCCCCAAAGTTCATCCCATGGCTCCCAGCACAGCCCAGTAATCACAGGAACCCCAAGGAACCCCAAGAAACATCTGAGAACTTCCAAAAACCTCCCCAGAACCACCAGGAACTCCCCAAAAATGTCTCAGGTGCCTCCTGGTGCACCCTCCCAAGGAGCACCCCAAATATCTCAGGTAACTTCTGGAAGCACATAAAGTCTCAGATCAGTTCTAGACCCCCTCCCCAGTAGCCCCCACGTCCCCCAGGTCCTTGGCGTACACCCGCCGCGGGTCTGGCACGAACGGCGGCGGCACCAGGCCTTGGGGAGGGGGAGACGCCACCGTGGGTTTGGGGTTGGCGCGCTTGATAGCCCCAGTGTGGCCCAG
The DNA here is from genome assembly GCF_047830755.1 of Zonotrichia albicollis. Lineage (NCBI taxonomy): Eukaryota > Metazoa > Chordata > Aves > Passeriformes > Passerellidae > Zonotrichia > Zonotrichia albicollis. The sequence goes on from NC_133854.1 coordinate 11,179, forward strand.
TAACCACAGGAACCTCCAGGAACCCCAAGGAACGTCTGAGAACTTCCAAAAACCTCCCCAGAACCACCAGGAGCTCCATAAAGTTCATCCCATGGCTTCCAGAAACCTCCCAGTATAGCCCAGTATGGCCCAGTAACCACAGGAAACTCCAGGAACCCCAAGGAACCCCAAGGAACATCTGAGAACTTCCAAAAACCTCCCCAGAACCACCAGGAGCTCCATAAAGTCCATCCCATGGCTCCCAGCACAGCCCAGTAACCACAGGAACCCCAAGGAACATCTGAGAACTTCCAAGAACCTCTTGAGAACCACCAGGAACTCCCCAAAGTTCATCCCCCGGCTTCGAACACTGAGTGGAAACCGCATTATTGGACCTCCAACATTCATTGGAGACCCCAAAACCCAATGGGGACCCCAAACCCAATGGAGACCCCAAAAGTCATTGAAGACCCCAACTCTTGACAACCCAACACTCAATGGAGACCCCAAAACCCAACCCTTGAACCTCCTGGAGACCCCAAAACCCAATGGAGAACCCAAACCCCCTGGAGACCCCAAAACCCAACCCCTGAACCTCCTGGAGACCCCAAATCCCAACCCTTGAACCTCCTGGAGACCCCAAAACCCAATGGAGAACCCAAACCCACTGGAGACCCCACCTCCCACCACCACCACCCCCTGGAGACCCCAAAACGCAATGGGAGACTCCAAAACTCATTGAAGACCCCAACTCTTGACCACCCAACACCCAATGGAGACCCCAAAACCCCCTGAGACCCTCGTGGAGGCCCCGCCGGGCGTTACCGGCCTCGAGGCGCCCCCAGTTGATGGTCCTGAAGAAGGCGTGGGCCTTGAGCTGGGCGCAGCCGTTGTCGCGGAAGCCCAGGCGGGCCTGGGGGTCCTTGGCCAGGAGCCCCTCGCAGGCCTCGCGCGCGGCCGCGCTGAACTTGTCCGAGTAGGACACGGGGTCGTGCAGGATGCGCCGCGTCACCTCCTTGTTCTCCACCTGGTGGGCCAGGGGGGACACCACGACGTGGTGGGGCGTCCTTGGGGTCACCTTTGGTGGGGGTGTTGGGGGGTTCTGAGGGACCTCAGGGGGTTCTTGGAGGTTCTTGGGGGGTTCTTGGAGGTTTTGGGGGGTTCTGAGGGACCTCAGGGGGGTTCTGGAGGTTCTCAGAGGGGTTCTTGGAGGTTCTTGGGGGGGTTCTGAGGGACCTCAGGGGGGTTCTGGAGGTTCTCGAGGCGTTCCTTGGAGGTTCTTGGGGGGTTCTGGAGGTTCTTGGGGTGTTCTGAAGGTTCTCAGAGGGGTTCTTGGAGGTTCTTCGGGGGTTCTGAGGGACATCAGGGGGGTTCTGGAGGTTCTCAGAAGGGTTCTTGGAGGTTCTTGGGGGGGTTCTGAGGGACTTTGGGGGGTTCTGGAGGTTCTCGAGGCGTTCCTTGGAGGTTCTTGGGGAGTTCTGGAGGTTCTTGGGGTGTTCTGAAGGTTCTCAGAGGGGTTCTGAAGGTTCTCAGAGGGGTTCTTGGAGGTTCTTGGGGGCTTCTTGGAGGTTTTGGGGGGTTCTGAGGGACCTCAGGGGGGTTCTTGGAGGTTCTTGGGAGGTTCTTGGAGGTTTTGGGGGGTTCTGAGGGACTTTGGTGGTTCTTGGGGGATTCTGGGAGATCTTGGGGGGTTTCTTGGAGGTTTTGGAGGGTTGTGAGGGTCTTCAGGAGGGTTCTTGGAGGTTTTGGGGGTTACTTGGAGGTTCTTGGGGGTTTCTGAGGGACCTGGGAGGTTTGTTGGAGGTTCTTGGAAGCTTCTGAGGTTTCTGGGGAGTTATTTTGGGGGTTTATTGGAAATTTTGGAGTTTCTGAAGGTCCTGGGGGGTTTCCTGTGGGATCCTGAAGGTCCTGGGAGGTTTCTGGGAGCCCTGAGCTGAATTTTGAGGAGTTCCTGGTGGTTCTGGGGAGGTTTTTGGAAGCTCTCAGATGTTCCTTGTGGTTGCTGATCTATACTGGACCATACTGGTCTGTACTGGGGGGCACTGGGGTGGGGTGGGGTGGGGTGGGGTCACCTTCTCCCCCCGCCGGCGGAAGGGGCCTTTGGCCTCCAGCATCTCGTAGATGGTGACCCCCAGCGTGAAGTAATCGACCGACCAATCGTAGTCCTCGTTCTTGAGCAGCTCGGGGGCCATGAACCCTGCGGGGACAGCGAGGGGACATTGGGGGGACATTGGGGGGGTCAGGTGGCATTGAGGGGACAGGGGACCCCCAGTGCCCCCCAGTGTCCCCCAGGTGTCCCCAGTGCCCCCTGTCCCCACCTGGGGTCCCGGCGTAGCCGCGGGTTTTGCTCTCGCCATCCTTGAGCTCCACGGCCAAGCCCATGTCGGACAGACGGACGTGGCCTGGGGACAAGTGACCATTGGTGACCATTGGTGACCATTGGTGATCACCAATGACCACCTGTGACCACTGATGACCACCAGTGTCTAGCAGTGACCATCAGTGACCATCAATGACCACCAGTGACTATCAGTGATGACCAATGACCACCAGTGACCATCAATGACCACCAGTGACTATCAGTGATGACCAATGACCATCAATGACCACTGGTGACCACCGGTGACCACCAGTGTCTAGCAGTGACCATCAATGACCATCGATGATCATTGGTGACCTCCAGTGACCATCAAGGACCACCAATGACCATCAATGACCATGAGTGACCATCAGTGACCACCGGTGAGCATCAATGACCATCAGTGAAGACCGGTGACTACCACTGACCATCAGCGACGACCGGTGACCATCGATGACCACCAGTGACCACCAGTGACCATCAATGTCCCCATGTCCCCCTCATTTCTCACATCCCCCAATGTCCCAAATGTCCCAACATCTCCAACGTCCCCACTGTTCCCCAAAGTCCCCAATATCCCCAATGTCCCCCAGTGTCCCCAATCCCCCCAATGTCCCCAAAGTCCCCAATGTCCCCCAATCCCCCCAATGTCCCCAGTGTCCCCATGTCCCACCGGCGTCGTCCAGCAGGACGTTCTCGGGTTTGAGGTCGCGGTAGACGATGCGGTGCTGGTGGAGATGCTCCAGCCCCAGCAGGATCTGCGCCGTGTAGAAAACCGCGCGCGGCTCCGCGAAACCCGGGTTCTCCTCGTCCACGTTGTAGATGTGGTACCTGGGGACATCAGGGACATCGGGGACATTGGGGACATTGGGGACAGCGGGGACAATGGGGACATCAGGGACGTTGGGGACATTGTGGACATTGGGGACGTTGGGGACATCAGGGACAGCGGGGACATTGGGGACAGCGGGGACAATGGGGACATCAGGGACGTTGGGGACATCGGGGACATCGGGGACGTTGGGGACGTTGGGGACACGGCGGGGACACGATCAGTGTGGCACCAGCACAGTGCCAAGGTCACACCAGGGTCCCACCAAGGCAGATCAAGGTCACACCAGGGTCAGATCAAGGCCACACTGAGGTCACACAAGAGTCACATCAAGGTGACACCAAAGCCATGCCGAGGCCATGTCAGGGTGACATCAAGGCCACATCAAGGTCACACCAGGGTCAAATCAAGGCCATATCAAGACCACATCCAAGGCCACATCACCGTCACATCAAGGTCACATCAGGGTCTCACCAAGGCCACACCAAGGTGACATCAATGTCACAGCAAGGCCATGCCAGACCATGCCAAGGCCACTCCAAGGCCACACCAGGGTCACACCAAGATCACACTACCTACCATGGTCCTACCATGGCCAATCCAAAGCCACCCCAAGGCCACCCCAAGGCCACCGTGAGGCCACCCCGCTGTCCCCGAGGCCACCGCAGCCACGTACCGCAGGTCGCCGCCGTTCATGATGGTCATGACGAGGCAGAGGTCGGTCTTGGTCTGGAAGGCGCAGGCCAGGGACACGATGAAGCGGCTGTGGACGCGCGCCAGGATCCGCTTCTCCACCAGCGCCGCCTGGGGACACATTGGGGACACATTGGGGACACATTGGGGACATGTGGGGACATGTTGGGGACACGTTGGGACACATCGGGGACACGTTGGGGACATGGGGTGGCACCACCATGGACAGGGACAGGGACACGATGAAGCGGCTGTGGACGCGCGCCAGGATCCACTTCTCCACCAGTGCCGCCTGGGGACACGTGGGGACACATCAGGGATACGTTGGGGACATGGGGTGGCACCACCATGGATACAGGATGGACATGGACAGGGACAGGGACAGGAACAGGGATGGACACAGGGACCAAGGGGACATCCGAGGGGACAGATTTGGTGACAGAAGGACATCCAAGGGGACTGAGGGGCGAATTTGAGGACAGAGGAACATCTGAGGGTTCTGAGGGACACCCATGGGCACAGAGGGGACAAAGAGCCACCCTTGGGGCCATCATTGGTACCATCCTTGGTGCCACCATTGGGACACCTTTGGGGCCACCATTGGTACCACCATTAGTGCCATCCTTGGTGCCACCCTTGGTTCCACCATTGATGCCACTCTTGGAACACCCTTGGTGCCACCATTGGGGCCACCATTGGTGCCACCCTTGGGGACAAAGGGCCACCCTTGCTGCCGCCCTGCGGACACCATTGAGGCCACCCTTGGTGCCACTCTTGGTGCCACCATTGGGGAGACTTTTGGGGACAAAGGGCCACCCTTGGTGCCACCTGGTGCCACCCTTGGTGCCACCTTTGCTTCCACTATTGGGGACACCCTTGAGGACAAAAGACCACCCTTGGTTCTACCATTGGGGACACCCTTGGGGGCACCCTTGGTGCCACCATTGGTGCCACCATTGAGGATACCCTTGGTGACACACTTGGGGACAAAGGGCCACCCTTGGTGCCACCCTGGGGACACCATTGAGGCCACTATTGGGGACACCCTTGGTGCCACCCTTGGTGCCACCTGGTGCCACCCACCTCGTATCCCTTGCGCTTCTTGAGGCGTTTCTTGTTGAGGCGTTTGTTGGCGTACATCTTGCCGGTGGCGCGGCGCTGGCAGGCGCACACCTCGCCGAAGCCGCCCTTGCCCAGCACGCGGAACTCGGCGAAGGCGTCGGCGTTGACGGCCTGGCTCTCGAGCCACTTGAACTGCACGAAGCGGCTGAACTCGGGCGAGCCGCGGTACGGCGCCCACGCCGCCGCCTCCAGGTGCGCCAGCAGCTCCTGCCGCGCCGGCACGAAGGCGTCGCCAGGGAGCGTCGAGCCTGGGGGCGGAGGGGAGGGACGGGGGTGTCATGGCCGCCGATACCAACATGGCCGCCGTTGGGGTGTCATGGCTGCCATTGGGGTGTCATGGCTGCCGAAATAATTATGGCCGCCATTGGGGTGTCATGGCCACCAAGGTTGTCATGGCTGCCATTGGGGTGTCATGGCCGCCATTGGGGTGTCATGGCCGCCGATACCAACATGGCTGCCGTTGGGGTGTCATGGCTGCCTAAATAATTATGGCCGCCGTTGGGGTGTCATGGCCACCGAGGTTGTCATGGTTGTGGTTGGGGTGTCATGGCCGCCATTGGGGTGTCATGGCTGCTGAGGTAGTCACGGATGTGGTTGGGGTGTCATGGCTGCCATTGGGGTGTCATGGCTGCCTAAATCATTATCGCCACCATTGGGGTGTCATGGCTGCCAATACAAACATGGCCGCCTTTGGGGTGTCATGGCTGCCAGCACCAACATGGCTGCCGTTGTGGTGTCATGGCTGCTGAAGTTGTCATGGATGTGGTTGGGGTGTCATGGCCACCGTTGGGGTGTCATGGCTGTCAATACCATCATGGCTGCTGTTGTGGTGTCATGGCTGCCTAAATCATTATCGCCACCATTGGGGTGTCATGGCTGCCATTAGGGTGTCATGGCTGCCAATACAAACATGGCCGCCTTTGGGGTGTCATGGCTGCCAATCCCATCATGGCTGCCATTGGGGTGTCATGGCTGCTGAGGTTGGGGTGTCATGGCCGCCATATTGGCACTACATCCGCCATATTAGCACTATGTCCACCATATTGGAGCCATGTCGGCCTTGTCAACATCACTGCCACAATATTTGAGCCATGTCAGCCATGTTTGATGTCACAGCTGCCATATTGGAGCCATGTCAGCCATATTGAAGCCATGTCAGCCATATTGAAGCCATGTCAGCCATATTGGTGCCATGTCCACCATATCAACATCACAGCCGCCATATTGGAGCCATGTCGGCCATGTTGATGTCACAGCTGACATATTGGAGCCATGTCAGCCATGCCAACCTCACGGCCGCCATATTGGAGCCGTGTCAGCCATATCAATCTCACGGCCGCCATATTGGAGCCATGTCAGCCATGCCAACCTCCCGGCCGCCATATTGGCCCCACCCAGCCCCGCCCCCCCTCACCTGTGGGCGGCGCGGTGGCGGCGGCGCTCAGGAAGCCGCAGTGCTCCGCCCCTCCCGGCGTGAAGAACCGGCTCCGCAGCTTCTTGGCCGCCTCCTCCCTCTCGGCATCCTCGCACTGCTCGAAGGCCTCGATCTCCGCCCACAACGCCCCGGCCGCCTGCGAACTGGGCGGAACCTTCCAGAAACCTCCGGAAGAGCAGCTTGCCGATGGGCTGCTCCACGCACTGCCACCGGAACGACGTCTCCTGGCCGCCATCTTGGGTGTGGCCGGGCGGGGCCCCGTTGGGGGCTGCGGGGCCCCCCGTTCTGGGTGCCGGCGGTGCCGCCCAGCTGGGCGCGCAGGGCCTCGCACTGGGAGATGTGGGGCAGGCGGAGCCGCGCCTTGGAGCGCCCCGGTCCTTGGTGCCGCCGCCGGGGCCGCCGCGCGCCGACACGTAGGCCGAGTTGGCCACCACGGTCTCCAGACCCCCAATGTCCATGGCTGGGGGGGCGTGGGGGGCGGTGGGACACCTGGGGAGGGGTCAGGGATACTGGTGGGACTGGTGGTGGGACTGGTGGGACTGGTGGGACTGGTGGGACTGGTGGGACTGGTGGGACTGGTGGGGTGTTTTGGCGGGAATTGGGGTGGTGGGACACCTGGGAATGGGGTGGGGGGCATACTGGTGGGACTGGGTGGTACTGGTGGGATGTTTTGGGGGGAATTGGGACACTTGTGGGGAAGGTTTGGGGGTTTTGGGGTGTGTGGGGTCGTAGGACACCTGGGGAGGGGTCAGGGGATACTGGTGGGACTGGTGGGATCTTCTGGGGGGGATTTTGGGGTGTTGGGGGTTTTGGGGGGCATTCAGGGGACATGTGGGGGGTCTGGGGTACTCTGGGGGTCCCTCCTGTGACACGTGGGGGGGCCTGGGGGGCTCTAGAGGGGTCTGGGGTCCCTCCTGTGCCAAATGGGGGGTCTGGGGGTCCCATGTGTGCCAAATGGGGGGGGATCTGGGGGTTCCTTGTGTGACAAATGTGGGGGGGTCTGGGGGTCTCTCGCGCACTGCACGAGGATGTGACCACGCCCCCCCGATCAACGCCCCCTGCCCACCCCCGGGTAAGGTGTTGGTGGTGGGGGGGTGTGTGTATGGGGGGGGGGGGGGGGGTCGCGGCTCTTAAAGGGCCCGCGCTATAATTAGCCTAAGCGGCTCAGCGCGTGCCTTAAGCGGCTTTCGGGGCCCCTCGCACGAGATTCCCCCCCCGGGACCCCCCCCACGGGAATCCCGACGGGCCCCGGGGCCGCGGGGGGCGACGGGAAAACGGGGGTCACACCCCCCACCCCAAAAAAACGGGGCGCAAAGGATTCTGGGAGAGAGACCCCCAAAAAATGGGGTGGGTTCGATGGGGGGGAGGGACCATCAAACCCCCCCCTCCGCATTAGCCCCGCCCCTTCAGGTGTCCACGTGACCCTTGACCCTTCGGGACCCCTCCTCTCTGGGGAGACCCCCCCCCCCCAAATCCACGGACCCAGTTTGGGGAGGGGGTTCCAGTTTGGGGTGTTCCCAGTTTGAGGGGGAACTGGGGGTTACTGGGAGCGCAGTTTGGGGTAACTGGGAGGGAATTGGGGTCCCAGTTTGGGGTTACTGGGAGGAACTGGGATCCCAGTTTGGGGAGGGGGTCCCAGTTTGGGGGAGTTCCCAGTTTGGGGGAATTGGGAAGAACTGGGAGCCCAGTTTGGGGTAACTGGGAGGGAATTGGGGTCCCAGTTTGCAGTAACTGGGAGGGACTGGGAGCCCAGTTTGGGGTAAATGGGAGGGAATTGGGGTCCCAGTCTGGGGGAACTGGGAGGGACTGGGAGCCCAGTTACCCCATGAAAACCCCCGCCCCTGTGACCCCCCCCCAATAACCCCCCCATTCATCCCTTAATAACCCCAGGGACCCCCCCCCAGAGCCCCTTGAACCCAAATCCCCCCCGGTACTCGAGACCCCACGACCCTCACCCTGTGACCCCCCCCCCCGCCCGGGGACCTCCCCGGGACCCCCGCCCCAATAATCCCCCCATTCATCCCTTAGAGCCCCCCTGCTCCCATGGACCCCCCCCCCCAGGGACCCCAAATCCCATCGATATCCGGCACCCCACGACCCCCCACCCTGTGACCCCCCCCAAGGACCCCCCCACGACCCCCGTCTGCCCCCCCACTACCCCCCCCAAATTAACCCCCTCAAATTAACCCCTCTTAGAGCCCCCTCCCCCCTCAGGGACCCCCTCCCCCAGCGACCCCTGACCCCAAATCCCATCGATACCCGGAACCCCCACGACCCCCCACCCTGTGACCCCCCCCAAGGACCCCCCCACGACCCCCCCTAAATTAACCCACCCCAAATTAACCCCTCTTAGAGCCCCCTCCCCCCTCAGGGACCCCCTCCCCCAGCGAACCCTGACCCCAAATCCCATCGATATCCGGAACCCCACGACCCCCATCCTTGTGACCACCCCCGGGGACCCCTCCCCACGACCCCCGCCCGCCCCCCCCGGGACCCCCGCCCCGCTCTCACCTGCGCAGCTGCCCCGGCCCGCGGCGGGTCCCGGTGCCCCGGGGCCGGATTAGCCCCGCCCGGGGATTAAACGGCGACAAATCCCCCGGGGGCGGCCCCCCCGTGACCCCCCCTCCCCAAATTAACCCCGGTGACCCCCCCTCATTGATCACGGGGAGCCTGGATTGCTGGGACCCCCCCTCAAATTAACCCCAGGGACCCCCCCCTCCCCAAACCCCCCAATGGCCCCCCCTCCCCAAATTAACCCCGGTGACCCCCCTCATTGATCACAGGCAGCCTGGATTGCTGGGACCCCCCCTCAAATTAACCCCAGGGACCCCCCCCAATGACCCCCCCTCCCCAAATTAACCCCCGTGACCCCCCCTCATTGATCACGGGGAGCCTGGATTGCTGGGACCCCCCCTCAAATTAACCCCAGGGACCCCCCAGTGACCCCCCCATTCCCAAATTCACCCCAGTGACCCCCCCCTCCCCAAACCCCCAGTGACCCCTCCCAGTGACCCCCCCCTCCCCAAATTAACCCCGGTGACCCCCCCTCGTTGATCACAGGCAGCCTGAATTGCTGGGACCCCCCCCTCAAATTAATCCCAGGGACACCCCCTCCCCAAACCCCCCAATGGCCCCCTCTCCTCAAACCCCCAATGGACCCCCCTCCCCAAATTAACCCCGGTGACCCCCCCCCTCCCCAAAGCCCCAAATGACCTCCCCCCCATTGATCACAGGGAGCCTGGATTGCTGGGACCCCCCCCAAATTATCCCCAGGGACCCCCCCAATGATCCCCCCTCCCCAAACCCCCCAGTGACCCCCCCTCCCCAAATTAACCCCAATGGCCCCCCCTCATTGATCACGGAGAGCTTGGATTGCTGGAACCCCCCCCCCAAATTATCGCGGGACCCCCCCACTCATTAATAACGGGGGGCTCAGGCAGCCGCGACCACCAAATAACGCCCAGGACCCCCCCAAATTAACCCCAGGGACCCCCCCATTAAACCCCGGGTCCCCCCCCTAAATTAACCCCAGGCAATCCCCTTTAACACCCGGGAGCCCCCCAAATTATCCCCAAGGACCCCCCGTTAAACCCAGGGGATCCCCGTCCCCAGTTAATCCCAGGGGAATCCCCAGAAATTCGGGAATTCGAGACCCCCCCCAGGACCCCCCCCGGAAATTCGGGATCTCTTTCATAGCTCGGGGAACCCCCGGGATATTCGGGAAACCCCCGAAAATTTGAGAACCCTCCCCCAGAAATTGGGACCCCCTCCCCCCAGTAATTTCGGGACCCCCCCAGTAAATTATGGACCCCCCCCCCGAGAATCCGGGAACCCCCAGAAATTCGGAACCCCCCGGTAATTTCAAGACCCCCCCCCCCCCCATTCTGGATCCCCCCAGAAATTCTGGACCCCCCGGTAATTTCTGACCCCTCCCCCCGGTTTCCCCCCCCCTTCGTTAACCGTGCCCCCCCCCGCAGTTCCCGGTGCGGTTCCGGGGGGGCCCCGGGGGGGTTTTGGCGGCGGCCGGGCCGGGACGCGCCGTTACCGGGGAGCCGGGAGCGCCCGCCCGGGCACGCGCGGCCCTTTCGGGGCCCCCCCGGCCCTTTCGGGGCCCCCCCGGATCCTTTTGGACCCCCCCGGATCCTTTTCGGGGCCCCCCCGGATCCTTTTGCCCCCCCCCCCGAACGGTTTGGGGTCACCGCGTCCTCCTGGAGCCCCCCCAAACTGAGACCCCCCCCCCCCCAAAAAATCTGAGTTCTCCCATTAATAACTGGGACCCCCCCCCATTGGAATTTTGGGGATCTCCCCATGTTGAGACCCCCCCCCCCAGCCAAAAATCTGAATTCTCTCATTGATAACTGAGACACCCCCATTGGAATTTTGGGGATCCCCCCATGTTGAGACCCCCCCCCCTAGCCAAAAATCTGAATTCTCTCATTGATAACTGAGACACCCCCATTGGAATTTGGGGACCCCTCCAGGAATTTTGGGGACCCCTCTATGCTTGGGACCCCCCCCCCCTGGAATTTTTGGGGGTTCCTCGTGGAATTTTGGGGAACCCCCCATAAATGACCCCCTCACCCCAAACTCTGTTCCCTCATTGATAACTGGGATCCTCCCCCCGGAATTTTGGGGATCCCCCTATGCTAGAGACCCCCCACCCCAAAATCTGAGTTCTCTCATGGATAACTAGGCCCCCCCCCCCATTGGAATTTTGGGGGTCTCTCCCGGAGTTTTGGGGACCCCCCCTTAAAATCTGGGATCTCTCCGGACTCCTCAGCCCCCCCAAACCTTTGCGACCCCTCCCCAAATTTCTGACCCCTCCCAAATTCCTGGCTCCCCACCCCAAATTCCCGACCCCCCCGAATTCCAGACCCCCACCCTGAATTCCCGACCCCCCCCCAAAGTTCCGCACCCCCTCCCCAAATTCCTGACCCCCTCCAAATTTTTCGTTGCCCCCCAAAAAATTTGGGACCCCTCTGGGATTCCCGATCCCCCCCAGACCCCCGAGCCCCCCCAATTTGAGGAGGGGTCTCTCAGTTCGGGACTGGTTGAACTGGGAGCGCACTGGGAGCGTTGGGGGCTCCCCGGAGGGGGGAGGGGGACGGACTTGACCTCGAGTGACCCCGCTCAAGCCACGCCGCCAAATAGCCACGCCCCCAAATAGCCACGCCCACCGCTTTGATTAAAGGCGAGCGTGGGTGGTCTGAGTGCTCCCAGTGCTCCCAGTAACCCCCAGTTCCCCCCCGTATCCTTTCCCAGCTCCCATTCCCAGTGCTCCCAGTAACATCCCAGTGCTCCCAGTTCCTATTCCCAGTGCTCCCAGTATCCCTCCAGTCCCCCCCCATCCTTTCCCAGTTCCCATTTCCAGTGCTCCCAGTTCCCCCAGTATCCTCTCCCAGTGCTCCCAGTCCCCCCCTATGCTCCCAGTTCCCCCAGTATCCTCTCCCAGTGCTCCCAGTTCCCATTCCCAGTACTCCCAGTGCTCCCAGTAACCCCCCAGTCCCCCCAGTGTTCCCAGTCCCCTCCCAGTCCCCCCACTATCCTATCCCAGTCCTCCCAGTCCCTTCCCAGTCCCCCCAGTTACCCCTCCCAGTACTCCCAGTTCCCCCAGTATCCTCTCCCAGTGTTCCCAGTAACCCCAGTTCCCATTCCCAGTGTTCCCAGTACTCCCAGTCCCCCCAGTTACCCCTCCCAGTACTCCCAGTTCCCCCAGTATCCGCCCTCTCCCCGTTCCCGCGCGGGCCCTTTAAGAGCCCCCCCCCACCCCAAGCCCCAGTTCTCTCAATGGGGACGGTGGGAACGCCGCGGAGGCCACGCCCCCTTCATTAGCATAGAGCATTAAACCTCCTTAAATAGATAAAGAGGTGGAGCGAAGTGTTGGGGCGGGGCCTGGCGGGGTCTAGGGGTGTTTAAATCTCAGATTAGCATAAGGGGCGTGGCTTGTGGGAGTTTGGGGTGATTATTAGCAAAAGGGGCGGGGCACAGACATGCAGAGTGAGTAATTAGCATAAGGGGTGGAGTTTGGGGACTTAGAAAGTCTACTAGTATAATGGGCATGGCTAAATATTGATTAATTAGCATAAGGGGCGTGGTGTTGTGTTTGGCAATCAATATTAGCATAAGGGGAGGGGCCAGGCAGCTTCAAGATGGAGAATTAGCATAAGGGGTGGGGTATCAGGATATTAAAATGAGTTATTAGCATAAAGGATGGTGTAAAAGGGATTTTAAACTGTTATTAACATAAAAGGCGGGGCATATGGGCTCTATAACGAATTATTAACATAAGAGGTGGGGCATAATTAAAACCTGTCATTATTAGCATAAGGGGAGGGGCATTCTGGGGGTTTATAAATGCTATTAGCATAAGGGGCGGAGCTTGCCAGCTTTAATATTCCTCATTACCATGAAAGGCATGACACGTTGAACTTTAACCTTCCTCATTAGCATAAAGGGCATGGCAAGTTAAGCTTTAACAAGGCTCATTTGCATAAGGGGCATGGCCAATGAAGATTTAACACTCCCAATTAAGCTTAACCTCTCCTCATTAGCATAATAGCCATGGCAAATGGAGATTTAACGCCCCTCATTAGCATAAGGGGTGTTGCAAATTAAGCTGTAACCCTTTTCATTAGCATAAGGGGCATGGCAAATTAAGCCTTAACCCTCCTCATTAGCATAAGGGGTGTTGCAAATTGAGCTTCATTCCTCCTCATTTGCATAAGGGGCATGTCAAAGAGAGATTAAACGCTGCTCATTAGCATAATGGGCATTGCAAATTAAGCTTTCACCCTCCTCATTAGCGTAAAAGGCATGGCAAATTAAGCTTTAACTCTCCTCATTAGCATAAAAGGGCGTGGCCACACCCCACTATAAACCACCGCCGGCAGAAGAGTTGGCACCAAACCGGCTTTAAAAGGGGGCGTGGTCAGAAAAATCACAATGGGCGTGGCCTAGGCCGCCGTGGGAGTGGTAAACCCATTTATGGGCGTGGCCTAGGCGGCGGTGGGCGTGTCCCCCGAGCCCATAAAGCGCGGCGGCGCTCGCGGCCCCCGCGGCGTTCGCGGGTTCGAGTCCCGGCGGGAGCGGCGGCGGCGGCGGCGGCACCGGGAGGGGGGGGGGGGGACACCGGGGACAGCGACAGCGACACCGGGCGGGGGGGGGGGGGACAGCGGGGGGGGGCCCCGGAGACACCGGGGGAGGGGGCCCGAGAATGGCGCGGGACAAGGAGAAGCGGAGCTGCGGGCAGGTGGTGGCCGAGTGGCGAGCGTTCCTGTGGGACCCCCGCACCCGGCAGTTCCTGGGCAGGACCGGCTCCAGCTGGGGTGAGTTCCGCGCTTTTTGGGGCTTTTACTTTGGTTTTATTTTTATTTTTATTTTTATTTTTATTTTTATTTTTATTTTTATTTTATTTTTATTTTTGTTTTATTTTTATTTTTATTTTTATTTTTATTTTTATTTTTTTTTTATTTTTATTTTTATTTTACTTTCATATTTTTTTTAATTTTTATTTTTGTTTTATTTTTATTTTTTTGGGGGGGTGGGTTTATGGGGTGACCCCCCCTCCCCATTATTTTTTAGGGGATGTCCCAATTTTATTTTTTTTTATGGGGGGGGGTGATGATGGGTGAGGGAATTTTGGGATCCCCCCCCCCCCCCAACAGGTTAATGGGGGGGGGGGAAGGAAATTTTGGGGTGTCCTTGCACCCCCCCCCCCCATCCCAAAAATTATAAACACCCCCCCTCAAATAAGGGGGAGGTGGGAGGGGTTAGGGTTAGACCCCCCCCACCCCAAATTTATGCATTAAATGAGGGGGGGCTGCTCAGAGAACCCCCGAAATGTGCTCAGACCCCCCCCCCAAATCAAAAGGGCCCCCCCAAAACAGGGTGAGAATTGGGGACCCCTTAAACTGGGTCAGAATTGGGGACCCCCCAAACTGGGTGAGAATTGGGGACCCCCCCCCCCTTTAAACGCCGCTTTTTCTGGGGGGCTCCTTTAAAGGAGGGGCCGAATGAACCCAAGACCCCCCCCCCCAAAATGAGTAAAATTTGGGGTGGGGGTGCTTAAAACCCCCCCCAATTTTTTAGGGGGGGTCTCCCCACCCCATAGGAGCCCCCCCCCCCCAAAACTGGGTGAGAATTGGGGACCCCTCCCCTTTTAACGCCGCTTTTTTTGAGGGGAAAGCTCCATTTGAGGAGGGGGGGAATTAACCCAAGACCCCCCCCAAAATGAGTAAAATTTGGGGTGGGGGTTCCTTAAAGACCCCCCCTCTTTATTTAGGGCTGGACCCCCCAAAATCCCTCAAAAAGCGTTGCTGGGGGAGGGGAATTTGGGGGTTCAAAAGGACAAATTGGGGGTGGGGGCGGGGGTGGTTTTGTGCCCCCCCCCCCCCCATCTGTCGCGCTGTGGCGACAAAAGTAGGTCAGGCTGGGGGTGGGGGATGGGAACGGCCGGGACCCCCCCCAAAACGGGGGGGGGCCGAACCAGCCGGACCCCCCCCATAACGGGGTGAGCCCCAAAATTGGGGTGGGGGGCGCGGGGAGCCCCCAAAATCCCCAAAAACCCCCCAAAAATCCCCCCCCAAAAGGTCCAGATGGTGCGGGGGGATTTAACGCGTCTGGGGGGGGGATTTGGGGGGGCTCGGGGGTGGTTTGGGGGGGATTTTCGGGCAATTTTCGGAGATTTTGGGGGGATTTTTGGGGTCTCCGAGTGGAGATTTGGGGGGTTCGGGGCAGATTTTTGGGGTTTTTCAATGGAATTGGGGCAGTTTGGGGCGCGTTCGGGGCAATTTAGGGGGGCTCGGGGGAGTTTTGGGGGGGTTCGGGGGGGTTTTGGGGGGTCGGGGGTTGGGGTTGGTTTTGGGAGATTTTTGGGGGAATTTTATGGATTTTAGGGGAAATTTGGGGTCTGCGAGTGGAGATTTGGGGGGTTTGGGGCAGATTTTTGGGGTTATTTTAATGGGATTGGGGCAGTTTGGGGACGTTCGGGGCAATTTGGGGGGGCTCGGGGGAGTTTTGGGGGGGTCGGGGTTGGTTTGGGGAGATTTTTGGGGGAATTTTATGGATTTTAGGGGAAATTTGGGGTCTCCGAGTGGAGATTTGGGGGGTTCGGGGCAGATTTTTGGGGTTATTTTAATGGGATTGGGGCAGATTTTGGGGCGTTCGGGGCGATTTTGGGGGGATTTGGGGGGGACCCAAAATCTGGGAGGGTCGGGGTTGATTTTGGGGGATTTTGGGAAAATTTGGGGGGGATTTTTGGGGATCCGAGTGGAGATTTGGGGGGTTCGGGGCAGATATTTTTCTTTATTTTTTTTATTTTTTATTTTTTAACGGGATTGGGGCAATTTTGGGGCGTTCGAGGAGATTTTCGGGGGGGGGATTTGGCGTTTATGGGGTGAATTAATTCAAATTTGAGGTGTTCGGGGCAGTTTTTTTGGGGTTTTTAATGGGATTGGGGCAGTTTTAAGGTATTTGGGGCAGTTTTTGGGGTATTTAATGTCTATGGGGCAAATTCGTGAGAATTTGGGGTGTCCAGGGCGTTTTGGGTGGGTATTTGGGGCACTTTTGGGATTTTTTTACATTTCTGGAGTAAATTAATGAGAATTTGGGGTGTCTGGGGCAGTTTTTGGGGTTTTTTAATGGGATTAGGGCAATTTTGGGGATATTTGGGGCAGTTTTGGGATTATTTGACGTTCATGGGGTAAATTCATGAGAATTTGGGGTTTTCAGGGCACTTTTTGGGGATTTGGGTTTTTCATGGCATTTTTGGGGGTATTTGGTGCCAAATGGGGTAAATTTATGGGGTTTTTGTGCGATTTGGGGCAACATTTGAAGGTTTAAGTGAATTTTTGGGGCAATTTGTGGTTCTGGGGAAGCTTTTGGGGGATTTTGGTGCCATTGGGGCATTTTCGGAGGGGTTTGGGGCAGATTTTGGGGTCCCAAACCCCAAATTTGCCTCCTCAGAGCTGATCCTCCTCTTTCAAAGTGATTTTATTGGGGTTTATCCCAAATTTGGGGGATTTTCACCCGTTTTGGGTGGGATTTTGGGGTTTTTCATTCGTTTCCATTGGGATTTTTGGGGTTTTTCATTCATTTTTAATGGGATTTTTGGGGTTTCTGTCCCCAGGGGGTTTTTCCTTATGGGGGTTTCATTTTTGGGGTCCCTGACCCCCCAGTTTCACTCCCCGGACTCATCCTGCTCTTCCAAAATGACTTTTTGGGGATTTATTCACAATTTTGGGGTCCATTTCACAAACTTTGGGGCTGATTGACCCATTTCGGTTGGGATTTTTGGGGGTTTTTTTCCCCCATTTTTAATGGGATTTTTGGGGTTTTTTTCCCCATTTTTAATGGGATTTTTGGGGTTTCTGCCCCCAGGGGGTTTTTCCTCATGGGGGTTTCATTTTTGGGGTCCCCGACCCCCCGATTTGCCCCCCCAGGGCTGATCCTGCTGTTCTACCTGGTGTTTTACTTTGGAATTTACACCAAATTTGGGGTTTTCTCCCTATTTCAGTTGGGATTTTGGGTTTTCCCCCATTTTTAATGGGATTTTGGGGTTTTCCCTCTCGGGGATTCCCTTTTTTGGGGTCCCGACCCCCCGATTTGCCCCCCAGGGCTGATCCTGCTGTTCTACCTGGTGTTTTACGGGTTCCTGGCCGGGCTCTTTGCCCTCACCATGTGGGTGATGCTGCAGAGCGTCGACCCCCACGTGCCCAAGTACCAGGACCGGCTGCTGACCCCCGGTGAGACCCCCGGGTGGGCACGGGGGGTCCCTGGGTGGGGGGCTTGGGTGGGGGGTCCTGGATTTGGGGTCCTGGGGGAGGGGGGGTCCTCAATTGGGGTCCTGGATTTGGGTCTGGGGGCATCCTGGGTGAGGAGTCGTGGGTGGGGGGCTCAGATTTGGGGTCCTGGATTTGGGGTCCTGGGGGAGGGGGGTCCTCAATTGGGGCCTGGATTTGGGTCTGGGGGCGTCCTGGGAGAGGAGTCCTGGGTGGAGGGTCCTGGATTTGGGGTCCTGGGGGAGGGGGGGTCCTCAATTGGGGCCTGGATTTGGGTCTGGGGGAGATTTGGGGTCCTGGATGGGGGTCCTGGAATGAGGCAGCTTGGGGGGGTCTTTGGGGGCTCCAGGTGAGACCCCCGGGTGGGCACGGGGGGTCCCTGGGTGGGGGGCTTGGATTTGGGGTCCTGGGGGGGTCTTGGAATGGGGGGGGTCCTGGATTTGGGGTCTTGCATTTGGGGTCCTCTTGGGTGAGGGGTCCTGGATTTGGGGTTTTAGGTGGGGGTCTCTGGGTGGGAGTCCTTGGGAGGGGTCCTGGATTTGGGTCTGGGGGAGATGTGGGGTCCTGGATTGAGGGGTTTGGGGGAGATTTGGGGTCCTGGATGGGGAAGGGTCTGGGGGGGATTTGGGACCCCCCCCCCACATCCTCCTGTGACCCCTTTGTGACCTTTGCGTCACCCTGACCTTGTCACCCTGTGTGACCTCCCTGTGTCACCGCCCCACAATGTCCCCAATGCCCCCAATCCCCAAAAATGTCCCCGATGTCCCCGCATTGTCCCCATTGCCCCACCAATGTCCCCAATCCCCCCATTGCCCCTGATGTCCCCAATATCTCCTCATGTCCTCAATGTCCCCTCAATGTCCCCAATATCCCATAAATGTCCCCACTGCCCCCAACCCCTAAATGTCCCCACTGTCCCCTCAATGTCCCCAAATCCCCCCAATGCCCAACGTCCCCAACATCCCATAAATGTCCCCAATGTCCCCCAAACGTCCCCAACATCCCCAATGTCCCCCATTGCCCCCAAGGTCTCCTTGATGTCCCCATTGCCCCTGATGTCCCCAATCCCCCCAGTGTCCCCAATGTCCCCTGGCTCTCCCCCATGTCCCCAATATCCCCAGTGTCCCCAATGTCCCCCAAACATCCCCAATGTCCCCACCCCCCCGTTGTCCCCATTGCTCCCAATGTCCTCCCAATGTCCAAAGTCCCTTCAATGTCCCCAACATCCCCCGATGTTCCCAGTGTCCCCATTGTCCCCATTGCTCCAATCTCCTCCCAATGTCCAAAGTCCCTTCAATGTCCCCAATGTCCCCAATGTCCCCAATGTCCCCAATGTCCCCTGGCTCTCCCCCATGTCCCCGCTGTCCCCCGCTGTCCCCAATGTCCCCAATGTCCCCTGATGCCCCCAATGCCCCCAATGTCCCCGATGTCCCTGCTGTCCCCTCACTGTCCCCGCTGTCCCCAGGGCTGATGATCCGTCCCTGTGCCGAGGGTCTCGATGTCACCTTCAACGTGAGCCAGAGCCAGACCTGGCAGCCGTACGTGAGAGCCCTGCACCAGTTCCTGGAGCGTGAGTGCACTGGGGGGACTGGGAGGGACTGGGAGGGACTGGGAGGGACTGGGAGGGGACTGGGAGGGGACTGGGGGGCACTGGGGGGGACTGGGAGGGGATTGGGAGGGGATTGGGGGGGGACTGGGAGGGACTGGGGGGGACTGGGTTATACTGGGAGGGGACTGGGAGGGGACTGGGGGGCACTGGGAGGGACTGGGGGGCACTGGGTTATACTGGGAGGGACTGGGGGGGACTGGGGGGCACTGGGAGGGACTGGGGGGCACTGGGTTATACTGGGAGGGACTGAGAGGCATTGGGAGGGGACTGGGATGGCCCAACCCCATACTGGGATGATCGTATTTATACTGGGATGGAACAAACCCATACTGGGATGGGTTTATCAATACTGGAATGACTTTATCTACACTGGAACACAACAAACCCATACTGGGATGACCCTAACCATACTGGGATGACCCTTATCATACTGGGACACAACAAACCCTTACTGGGATGACCCTACTCATACTGGGATGGCTGTAACCCATACTGGAACACAATAAACCCACGCTGGGATGACTTTATCTATACTGGAACACAACAAGCTCATACTGGGATAACCTACCCATACTGGGATGACCCTAACCCATACTGGGATGATTCTAACCCATACTGGGATGACTCTAACCCATACTGGGATGACCCTAATCCATACTGGGATGACCCTAACCCATACTGGGATGACTCTAACCCATACTGGGATGACCCTAACCCATACTGGGATGACCCTAACCCCATACTGGGATGACTCTAACCCATACTGGGATGACCCTACCCATACTGGGATGACTCTAACTCATACTGGGATGACCCTACCAATACTGGGATGACCCTAACCCATACTGGGATGACCCTAACCCATACTGGGATGACCTTACCCATACTGGGATGACCCTACCCATACTGGAACACAACAAACCCATACTGGGATGACTCTAACCCATACTGGGATGACCCTAACCCATACTGGGATGACCCTAATCCATACTGGGATGATCCTACCCATACTGGGATGACCCTACCCCATACTGGATGACCCTACCCATACTGGGATGACCCTAACCATACTGGAACACAACAAACCCATACTGGGATGACTGTAACCATACTGAGATGACCCTAACCCATACTGGGATGACTGTAACCATACTGGGATGACCCTAACCCATACTGGATGACTGTAACCATACTGGGATGACCCTAACCCATACTGGGATGACTCTAACCCACACTGGGATGACCCTAACCATACTGGGATGACCCTACCCCATACTGGGATGGCCCAACCCATACTGGGATGGCCTTACCCATACTGGGATGACTCTACCCATACTGGGATGGCCCAACCCATACTGGGATGACCCTACCCATACTGGGATGACCCTAACCCATACTGGGATGACTCTAACCCACACTGGGATGACCCTACCCATACTGGGATGACCCTACCCCATACTGGGATGGCCCAACCCATACTGGGATGGCCTTACCCATACTGGGATGACTCTACCCATACTGGGATGGCCCAACCCATACTGGGATGACCCTACCCATACTGGGATGACCCTAACCCATACTGGGATGACCCTAACCCATACTGGGATGACCTTACCCATACTGGGATGACCCTAACCCATACTGGGATGACCCTAACCCATACTGGGATGACCTTACCCCTACTGGGATGACCCTAACCCATACTGGGATGACCCTACCCACACTGGTCAGCCCCGTTCAGCCCCTCTGTCCGTCCCCAGCGTACAACGACAGCGTGCAGGCCGCCCGCAACGCCGCGTGCCCGGCCGGCCGCTACAACGAGCAGCCGGACGACGCCGTGCCCAACTACCCCAAGCGCGCGTGTCGCTTCGAGCGCTCGCAGCTGGGGCCCTGCGCCGGCCTGGGGCCCCACGGCGACTTCGGCTACGGCAGCGGCCGGCCCTGCGTGCTGGTCAAGGTCAACCGGGTGAGCTGGGGTATACTGGGTTATACTGGGATATACTGGGAGTGCTGGTATTGGTTTATACTGGGTTATACTGGGAGGCGACTTCGGCTACGGCAGCGGCCGGCCCTGCGTGCTGGTCAAGGTCAACCGGGTGAGACATGGGGGATACTGGTTGTACTGGGATATACTGGTTTATACTGGGATATACTGGGTTATACTGGAGGTGACTCCGGCTACGGCAGCAGCCGGCCCTGCGTGCTGGTCAAGGTCAACCGGGTGAGACACGGGCTGGGATATACTGGGTTATACTGGGATATACTGGGAGGTGACTCCGGCTACGGCAGCAGCCAGCCCTGCGTGCTGGTCAAGGTCAACCGGGTGAGCTGGGGCACTGGGATATACTGGGATATACTGGGATATACTGGGAGGCGACTTCGGCTACGGCAGCGGCCGGCCCTGCGTGCTGGTCAAGGTCAACCGGGTGAGCTGGGGGACTGGTTGTACTGGGATATACTGGTTATACTGGGATATACTGGTTATACTGGGATATACTGGTTTATACTGGGATATACTGGGTTATACTGGGAGTGATGGTACTGGGAGTATTGTGATGGTCTGGTTTATACTGGGTTATACTGGGAGGGACTGGGATGAACTGGGAAGGACTGTGAGGCACTGGGAGTGACTGGTACAGTGTAATGGTTCTTACTGGTTTACACTGGTTCATACTGGGCCATACAGGTCCATAATGGTCCATATAGCTCATATTGGTCTATACTGGTTTATACTGGTTCATACTGGTCCCTACTGGTCTGTACTGGTTCATACTGGTCCCTACTGGTCCCGCAGGTCATCAACTTCTTCCCGGGCAAGAACAAGAGCATCAACATCGTCTGCGCCGCCAAGGTGACGTCACTGCCCCCCCCCAATGTCACCAACCCCCCCCGGTGTCCCCAGGTGTCCCCTGGATGTCTCCAAGTCCTCCAGGTGTCCCCAAATGTCACCTCAGGTGTCCTCAAGTGTCACCTTCAGTGTCCATCTTGTGTCACCTCTGGTGTCCCCAAATGTCACCTCAGGTGTCCCCTCAGTGTCACTTCAGGGTGTCCCCAATGCGTCCCCTTGGTGTCTCCCCAAAAATGTCCCCAATCCCCCCAATGTCCCCAAATGTCTCAAAATGTCCCAAAAACGTCTCAAATGTCCTCTCAATGTCCCGAAATGTCCCCAATGGCCCCTTGGTGTCTCCCCATAAATGTCCCAAAAATGTCCCCAATGTCCCGAAATGTCCCCAATCCCCGAAATGTCCCCAAATGTCCTCATTGTCCCCAAATGTCCTCACTGTCCCCATTGTCCCCTCACTGTCTCTCGTCTCTGCCCAGCGGCCCCGGACCAAGGGTGACCTGGTAAGGGAGGGGAGGTTCCAAAATTTCCTTCATTCACCCCAAATTCCCTTTAGGAATCCCAAAATCCTTTTAGCATCCCAAAATCCCGGAGTTTCATCCCAAAATTCCTTCTAGGAAAAGCAAAATTTACTTAATTCACCCCAAAATCCCTTTAGAATTCCCAAAATTGGGGAGTTTCAGCCCAAAATCCCTCTAGGATCCCTAAATCTGCTTATATTACCCCAAAATTCCTCTAGGAATCCCAAAATCTGCTTTTTTTCACCCAAAATCCCTTTAGGATCCCCAAAGATGCAGAGTTTCACCCCAAAATCCTTCTAGGAATCCTAAAATTCACTTCTTTGATCCCAGAAGTCCTCTAAGAATCCCAAAATCTGCTTGTTTCACCCCAAAATCCTTTTAGAATTCCAAAAAAATCGGGTAGATCCCTCAAAAATCTTTGTAACTTGTCCTAAAATCCCAGAGTTTCACCCCCCAAATCCTTCCAGGAACCCCAAAATTTGCTGATTTCACCCCAAATCCTGCTGGGTGTCCACAGAGGTTTTGTGTCCCCCAGTATCCCCCAACACCCCAATGTCCCCAAGTGTCCCCAATGTCCCCTCATTTTCCACAATGTCCCCAATGTCCCCATTGTCCCCTCAGTGTCCCCATGTCCGTCTCACTGTCCCCATTGTCCCCTCAGTGTCCCCCCAATGTCCCCCCAGATGTCCCCATGCCCCTCTCAATGTCGCCACTGTCCCCATTGTCCCATTGTCCCCTGAGTGTCCCCCCAATGTTCCCAATGTCCCCATCATTGTCCCCATGTCCCTCTCAATGTCCCCACTGTGTCCCCAATGTCCCCATGTCCATTCATTGTCCCCATGTCCTTCTCATTGCTCCCAATGTCCCAGTGTCCCCAATGTCCCCCCAATGTCCCCATGTCCCTCTCATTGTTCCCACTGTCCCCATTGTCCCCTGAGTGTCCCCCCAATGTTCCCAGTGTCCCCAATGTCCCCATCATTGTCCCCATGTCCCTCTCAATGTCCCCACTGTGTCCCCAATGTCCCCATGTCCATTCATTGTCCCCATGTCCCTCCCATTGTTCCCAATGTCCCATTGTCCCCAATGTCCCCCCAATGTCCCCACGTCCCTCTCATTGTCCCCAGTGTCCCAAATGTCCTCATGTCCCCTCATTGTCCCCTCGGTGTCCCCATGTCCATCTCACTGTCCCCATTGTCCCCTCAGTGTCCCCATCATTGTCCCCATGTCCCACTCCATGTTCCCAATGTCCCATTGTCCCCCCAATGTCCCCAGGGTGTCCCCATTGTCCCCAATGTCCCCATGTCCTTGATGTCCCCAATGTCCCCAATGTCCCCAATGTCCTCAGTGTCCCCAGTGTGCCCCCAATGTCCCCAATGTCCCCAGGGTGTCCCCATTGTCCCCAATGTCCCCCCAATGTCCCCATGTCCCTCTCATTGTCCCCATGTCCATTCATTGTCCCCAATGTCCCCAATGTCCCCCCAATGTCCCCATGTCCCTCTCACTGTCTCTCTCTCGCTGCCCGTGAGGCCCAGGGACACTCGGCCACCACCGTAAGGGAACTGGGACAAACTGGGAGGAACTGGGATGAACTGGGACAAACTGGGATGAACTGGGACAGACTGGGAGGAACTGGGACAGACTGGGACAGACTGGGATAGACTGGGATGAGCTGGGACAGACTGGGATAGACTGGGATGAACTGGGACAGACTGGGATGAACTGGGATGAACTGGGATGAACTGGGATGAAGTGGGACAGACTGGGATGAACTGGGAGGAACTGGGACAGACTGGGAGGAACTGGGATGAACTGGAACAGACTGGGATGAACTGGGACAGACTGGGATAGACTGGGATGAACTGGGAGGAACTGGGACAGACTGGGATGAACTGGGACAGACTGGGGGACTTTGGGGGGACACTGGGACAAACTGGGGTGAACTGGGGGCACTGGGAGGGCACTGGGAGGGCACTGGGACAGACTGGGATGAACTGGGACAAACTGGGAGACACTGGGGATATTTGGGGGACACTTTGGGGGGACAAACTGGGATGAACTGGGGGCACTGGGAGGGCACTGGGAGGGCACTGGGACAGACTGGGATGAACTGGGACAAACTGGGAGACACTGGGGATATTTGGGGGACACTTTGGGGGAACAGATGGGGGGGGTACTGGGACAAACTGGGATGAACTGGGGGGCACTGGGACAGACTGGGACAAACCAGGACAAACTGGGGGCACACTGGGACAAACTGGGGGATGCTGGCACAAACTGGGGCACACTGGGGGGCACTGGGGGGGGGATTTTGGGGGCAATAAAAGGGAGAAAGTCCTTGGAGGGCAATTGGGGGGGTCCTGGGGCTATTTGGGGTCACTTTTGGGGGTCCCAGGGGGGCTTTGGGGGGGGATTTACGGGCGGGGGATCTTGGGTGTTATTTTGGGGTTTTGGGGAGGGGGATCCTGAAAATATTTGTGTGTGTGGGGGGGTCCTGGATGTAATTTGGGGTCACTTTTAGGGGTCCCGGGGGTCTTTTTTTGGGGCGGGGGTCAGGAGGATTTTTAAGATCATTTTTTGGGGTTCCGTGGTTCTTTTAGGGGCTACTTAATGGGATTTGGGGTTTTATGGGGGGGATACGAGAATGGGGGATATTTTTGGGGGGGGTCAGGAAGATTTTACGTGAATTTTTTGGGGGTTCTGTGGCTTTTTTGGGGGGTTTTCAGAGGGGAATATGGGGGATTCTTTGGGGGGATATGGGGGATTTTTGGGGGGGATATGGGGAATTTTTGGGGGGGGGTCAGAGGGGGTGTCCCCCGCCCCCCCCCCCCTTCAGGGGACATTTGGGGACCCCCCCGTGCCCCCCCCCAGCGAGAGGAGGACGCCGCCCTGCTGGGCCCCCTGCAGCTCTACCCCCCCAACGGCACCATCGACCTCATGTACTTCCCCTACTACGGGAAACGCGTCCACGTGAGCACCCAAAAACCTGAAATTCACCCCAAAACCCCCCTGGGAACCCCAAAAACCCCAAAATACCCCCTGGGAACCCCAAAAACCCCAAAATCCACCCCAAAACCCTCCCCGGGCACCCCAAAATCCACACCAAAACCCTCCCCGGGCACCCCAAAAACCCCCCTGAGAACCCCAAAATCCACCCCAAAATCCCCCCTGGGAACACCAAAAACCCCAAAATCCACCCCAAAACCCTTCCCGGGCACCCCAAAACCCCCAAAATCCACCCCAAAACCCCCCCTGGGAACCCAAAAACCCCAAAATCCACCCCAAAATCCCCCCCCGGGAACCCCAAAACCCCCAAAATCCACCCTGGGAACCCCAAAACCCCCAAAATCCACCTGAGAACCCCAAAAACCCCAAAATCCACCCCAAAACCCCCCCTGGGCACCCCAAAAACCCCCCATAGCACCCAAAAACTCCAAAATCCACCCCAAAACCCACCTGGGAACCCCAAAAACCCCAAAATCCACCCCAAAACCCACCTGGGAACCCCAAAAACCCCAAAATACCCCCTGGATACCCCAAAAACCCCAAAATCCACCCCAAAACCCACCTGGGAACCCCAAAAACCCTAAAATCCACCCCAAAATCCCCCCGGGCACCCCAAAATCCCCCCTGGGCACCCAAAACCCCCCCTGAGAACCCCAAAAACCCCAAAATCCACCCCAAAACCCTCCTGGGCACTCAAAAACCTCCCTGGGAACCCCAAAACCCCCCCTGGGCACCCCCAAAACCCCCCCCCCCGGGCACCTTAAAAACCCCCAAATCCCACCCGGGCACCCCAAAACTTGGGACTCCTTTAGGGGGAATGGGGAGACCCCAAAAAATCCCCCTGGGAGGGGGTTCAGGGGCACCTGGGGTACCCCAGAAGGGTTTTGGGGGGATTTCTGGAGGTTTTGGGGGGATTTCTGGAGGTTTGGGATCGCCCCAAATGGATGTGGGGGAGGTTTGGGGTCCCCCGAACAGATTTTGAGGGGATTTTGGGAAGGTTTTGGGGTTTTTCCTTGAGGTTTGGGATCTCCCCAAAGGGGTTTTGGGATCACCTGGACCCCTGAATTCCTGAAAATGAGATTTTTCTGGACAACCAAATTCCTGGAAATGGGAGATTTTGGGATCATCAGGT
>NC_133854.1:37683-79477 GCF_047830755.1 Zonotrichia albicollis
AGTATCCCCAGTGTCCCCAGTGTCCCCAGTGTCCCTCACCGAGCTGCTCTTCTTGCGTTTCCCTCCCAGCACTCCCAGTTTGATCTTGAGCGGCGCCATCTTCCTGCCCTTCATCTTCCTCTTCAGCTCGGGCACCCGCGGGCTCTTGCTGCGCTTCTTGTGCCCGGGGCCTGGGGGGCAGTGTGGGTCAGAGACCCCCAAACTCACCGGGGGGGGGGGGCAAACCCACACAGGGACCCCAAAACCAACACAGGGACCCCAAAACCAACACAGAGACCCCAAACTGACCAGAGAAGCCCCAAACTGACCGGGGGGGCCAAACCAACACAGGGACCCCAAAACCAACACAGGGACCCCCCAAACTGACCAGGGGAGCCCCAAAACCAACACAGGGACCCCCCCAAACCATCACAGAGACCCCAAAACCAACACAGGGAACCCAAAACATCCTAGGATCCCCTAAATCATCACAGGGACCCTGAACCACCCCAGAAACCCCCAAACCATCCCAGAGACCCCCAAATTTCCCCCGTAAACCTCCAATACCTGAACCACCCAAGGGTGACCCCACATCCCCAGGGGGTACCCCCAGCCTCCTAACACCCCTAGGCTGGGCAGGGGTCCCCACCTTTCCCCTCCCTGGTCTTGGCCTTGTGCAGGGGCTGTGCCTGTGCCTGTGGCAGTGGTGGTGCCTCGGGGGTACCCCCAAACCCCCCAACACCCCAAACCCTCACACCCCCAGGGCTACCCCAATCCCCCCCAACATCCCAAAACCCCTCAATGCCCAGGTTGAAGAGGCGTCCCCACCTTTTCCCTCCTTGGTCTTGGCCTTGCGCAGGGGCTGTGCCTGTGGCGGCGCCTTGGGGTACCCCCAAACCCCCCCCCAAACCCCCCAATCCCCCCAGTGCAATGAGGGGTCCCCACCTTTCCCCCCCTTGGTCTTGGCCTTGCGCAGGGGCAGTGCCAGTGGCAGTGGTGGCACCTCTGGGGCCATGGGGTACCCCCAAACCCCCCAACACCCCAAACCCTCACACCCCCAGGGCTACCCCAAACCCCCCCAAACCCCAAACCCCCCAATCCCCCCAGTGCAATGAGGGGTCCCCACCTTTTCCCTCCTTGGTCTTGGCCTTGCGCAGGGGCAGCCCCTGTCCCTGTCCCTGTCCCTGTCCCTGTGGCTGTGGCTGTGGTGGTGCCTCGGGGCCCACGCTGGCCACGGCTGCCGACACCTGCTCGGCCACGGCGGCCGCTGCAGCCGCTGCAGCCGCGGCCACGGCGGCCGCCGAGCCCTTGAAGGGGTTGTTGGCGCTGAACTCCCTCCACTTGGCGCCCAGGATGGTCATCATCTTGGACATGGGGATCTTGGGGTTCTTCTTGGCTATCAGGGGCCTGTGGGGAGAGAGCGGGGGGCAAAGGGTGAGGGGCAAAGGGCGAGGGGGAAAGGGTGAGGGGGGAAAGGGTGAGGGGGGAAAGGGTGAGGGGGGAAAGGGTGAGGGGGGAAAGGGTGAGGGGGAAAGGGTGAGGGCAAAGGGTGAGGGGGGCAAAGGGTGAGGGGGAAAGGGTGAGGGGGAAAGGGTGAGGGGGAAAGGGAGAGGGGGAAAGGGTGAGGGGGAAAGGGTGAGGGGGAAAGGGTGAGGGGCAAAGGGAGAGGGGGGAAAGGGTGAGGGGGCAAAGGGTGAGGGGGAAAGGGTGAGGGGGAAAGGGTGAGGGGGCAAAGGGAGAGGGGCAAAGGGTGAGGGGGAAAGGGTGAGGGGGAAAGGGTGAGGGGCAAAGGGTGAGGGGGGAATGGGAAAGGGTGAGGGGGGAAAGGGTGAGGGGGAAAGGGTGAGGGGGGAAAGGGTGAGGGGGAAAGGGTGAGGGGGGAAAGGGTGAGGGGGAAAGGGTGAGGGGGGAAAGGGTGAGGGGGAAAGGGTGAGGGGGAAAGGGTGAGGGGGTAAAGGGAGAGGGGGGAAAGGGTGAGGGGCAAAGGGTGAGGGGCAAAGGGTGAGGGGCAAAGGGTGAGGGGGGAAAGGGAGAGGGGGGAAAGGGTGAGGGGCAAAGGGTGAGGGGGAAAGGGTGAGGGGCAAAGGGTGAGGGGGAAAGGGTGAGGGGGAAAGAGTGAGGGGAAAGGGTGAGGGGGAAAGGGTGAGGGGAAAGGGTGAGGGGGCAAAGGGTGAGGGGGAAAGGGTGAGGGGGTAAAGGGTGAGGGGGAAAGGGTGAGGGGGAAAGGGTGAGGGGGAAAGGGTGAGGGGGAAAGGGTGAGGGGGAAAGGGTGAGGGGGAAAGGGTGAGGGGGAAAGGAGAGGGGGCAAAGGGTGAGGGGGGAAAGGGAGAGGGGCAAAGGGTGAGGGCAAAGGGTGAGGGGGAAAGGGAGAGGGGGAAAGGGTGAGGGGGAAAGGGTGAGGGGGAAAGGGTGAGGGGGGAAAGGGTGAGGGGGAAAGGGTGAGGGGGGAAAGGGTGAGGGGGAAAGGGTGAGGGGGTGGGCCAGGGTCACTGAGGATGGCCCAGGGGTCGCTCAGACACCCAGAGGGACCCCCGGGACCCCCCCAAACACCCAGAGGGACCCCCGGGACCCCCCCGAACACCCAGAGGGACCCCCAGGACCCCCCCCAAACACCCAGAGGGACCCCCAGGACCACCCCCAAACACCCAGAGGGACCCCCAGGACTCCCCCCAAACACCCAGAGGGATCCCCAGGACCCCCCCAAACACCCAGAGGGACCCCTGGGACCTCCCCAAACACCCAGAGGGACCCCCAGCCCACCTCATGAACTGGCTGAAGGCCTTGTAGTTGGTGAGGGTGTGATAATCCTCCTCGGTGAACACGTGGTCAACGTCCTCCAGCCCCAGGCCCCCAGGAGCTGTGCCGAGGATTTCTGCTCCACCGCCTGCAGGGGACATGGGGACACCGGGGGAACAGGGGACATGGGGACAGCAGGGGGACAGGAGGGACACCAGGGGGACAGGGGGGACAGTAGGGGGACATGGGGACAGCAGGGGGACAGGGGGACATCAGGGGGACAGGGGGACAGCAGGGGGACAGCAGGGGGACAGGGGGGCATGGGACAGCAGGGGGACAGGGGGACATGGGGACAGTAGGGGGACATGGGGGACAGCAGGGACACCAGGGGGACACCAGGGGGACAGGGGGGACATCAGGGACACCAGGGGGACACCAGGGGGACAGGGGGGGACATGGTGGACACCAGGGGAACAGGGGGGGGCAGGGGGATATGGGGGGACATGGGGGACAGCAGGGACATCAGGGGGACATGGGGACATCAGGGGGACACGGGGGGACATCAGGGGGACATGGGGGACACCAGAGGGACATCAGGGGGACACAGAGGGACACCAGGGGGACATCAGGAGGACATCAGGGGGACATGGGGGGACACAGGGGGGACATGGGAGACACCAGGGGGACACCGGGGGGACACCAGGGGGACATGGGGACATCAGAGGGACATGGGGGACACCAGGGGGACATCAGGATGAGGACAAACACCAGGAACAGAGATGAAGAGAAGGAAACACATCACCTGTGGGGGCCCCTCAAAGTCCCCAAGTGGGTGATGGGACCCCCATGAGGACCCCACACAGTGACAGAACCCCAAAAGGTGTTGGGACCCCCCTGAGACCCCACACAGCAACAGAACTTCCCCAAAAAGTTTTGGGACCTCATTGAGGACCCCACACAGGTGATGGGACACCAAAAGATGTCGGGATCCTCATGAAGACTCCCACAAGTGTTGAGACCCCCATGAGGACCCCACACAGTGACAGAACCCCCATGAGGACCCCACACAGGTGATGGGACCCCAAAAGGTGTCGGGGACCCCCCCCAGGCCGCACCTTGACCTTCTGCCCCCCCTCATCGTCGGCCTTTTTCCTCCTCTTGGTTTTCTTCTCCTTCTTCTCGCGGTGCTTCCGCCGCCGCTTGCGCGCCGCCCCGCCCGAGTCGCTGCCGCCGCTCTCCGACTTCTCCCGGTACTCCTCGCGCTGGTACTCGTCCCGCTCTGATTCCAGCTCATCCTCGCTCACCTGGGGAACCAAAAATATCCCTAAAATACCCCAAAAATACCCCAGAACTGTCAGTGAAACTTAGAGCCTCCCTCAGTGACCCTGAGCCACTCCCGGTACTCCTCGCGCTGGTACTCGTCCCTCTTGGACTCCAGCTCATCCTCGCTCATCTGGGGAACCAAAATATCCCTAAAATACCCCAAAATTACCCCAAAACCACCCCAAAATACCCCAGAACTGTCAGTGACCCTGAGAGCCCCATTCAGTGACCCTGAGCCACTCCCAGCACTCCTCGCGCTGGTACTCATCCCTCTCGGACTCCAGCTCATCCTCGCTCACCTGGGGAACCAAAATATCCCTAAAATACCCAAAAAATACCCCAAAAAATACCCCAAAATACCCCAGAACTGTCAGTGAACTTAGAGCCCTGAGCCACTCCCGGTACTCCTCACACTGATACTCATCCCGCTCTGATTCCAGCTCATCCTCGCTCACCTGGGGGACCCAAAAATATCCCTAAAATACCCCAAAATTACCCCAAAAACCACCCCAAAATACCCCAGAACTGTCAGTGACCCTGAGAGCCCTGAGCCACTCCCGGTACTCCTCGCGCTGGTACTCGTCCCGCTCGGACTCCAGCTCATCCTCGCTCACCTGGGGGACCCAAAAACACCTTAAACCACCCCAAAAATATCCCAAAAACCACCCCAAAATACCCTAGAACTGTCAGTGACCCTGAGAGCCCCATTCAGTGACCCTGAGCCACTCCTGGTACTCCTCGTTCTGGTACTCGTCCCTCTTGGACTCCAGCTCATCCTCACTCACCTGGGCACCCCAAAATAACCCCAAACCACCCCAAAAAGACCCCAAAACACCCCAAAACTGTCACTGACCCTGAAACCCCCCCCCTCAGTCACACCAGGTCCCTGTCAGGCACCCTCAGAACCCCATCAGTCATCCCAAAGACCCCCATCAGCCACCCCCAAACCATCACCTGTGCCCACACCCTGTCACCTGTCCTTTGTCACTGTCACCTGTCCCAAGACCCTGTCACCTGTCCCCAAACTCTGTCACCTGTCCTTTGTCACTGTCACCTGTCCCAAGACCCTGTCACCTGTCCCTAACCCCATCCATTGGGGACAGACGCTGTCACCTGTCCCCAAACTCTGTCACCTGTACCTGATCCCACCCACTGTCCCCACCCCTGTCCCTGTCCCCAAACCCTGTCCCCATCCCTGTCCCTGTCCCTACCCAGTGTCCCCATCCCTGTCCCTGTCCCCATCCCTGTCCCTGCAGCACCCACCAGTTTTTTCCGTTTCCGGGGTTTCCCGGGTTTGTTTTCCTTCTGTTTCCGGGGGCCCCTTTTCTTCTTCTTCACCCCCAGCGCCCCCTCGAGGCCGCGCAGCAGCTCCTCGTCACCATCTGTGGGGACACGGTGGGGACATCAGCCACGGGGACATCAGCCATGGGGACAGGATGGGGACATCAGCCATGGGGACACGGGGACATCAGCCACGGGGACATGGGGACATCAGCCACCACGGGGACATCAGCCATGGGGACATCAGCCACGGGGACATCAGCCACGGGGACATCAGCCATGGGGACACGGGGACATCAGCCATGGGGACACGGTGGGGACATCAGCCATGGGGACACGGTGGGGACATCAGCCATGGGGACACGGGGACATGGGGACATCAGCCACGGGGACACGGGGACATCAGCCATGGGGACATGATGGGGACATCAGCCATGGGGACAGGACAGGATGGGGACACGGGGACATCAGCTGTGGGGACATGGGGACATCAGCCACGGGGACAGGATGGGGACATCAGCCATGGGGACACGGGGACATCAGCCATGGGGACACGGGGACATCAGCCACGGGGACAGGATGGGGACATCAGCCATGGGGACATCAGCCATGGGGACAGGATGGGGACATGGGGACATCAGCCACGGGGACACAGGGACATCAGCCACGGGGACAGGATGGGGACATCAGCCATGGGGACATCAGCCATGGGGACATGGGGACATCAGCCACGGGGACAGGATGGGGACATCAGCCATGGGGACACGGTGGGGACATCAGCCACGGGGACACGGGGACATGGGGACATCAGCCATGGGGACACGGGGACAGGATGGGGACATCACCCATGGGGACATGATGGGGACATCAGCCATGGGGACATGGGGACATCAGCCATGGGGACATGATGGGGACATCAGCCATGGGGACACAGGGACACAGGGACATCAGCCTTGGGGACACGGGGACATCAGCCATGGGAACATGGGGACATCAGCCATGGGGACAGGATGGGGACACGGGGAGATCAGCCTTGGGGACACGGGGACATCAGCCATGGGGACACAGGAACAGGGATGGGACAGGTATGGGGATGGGATGGGGACAGGGACAAGGTCAGGGTGGGGACAGAATGGGGACAGGGGACAGCAGTGTCACCATCACAGCAACCAAACACTAGCAGAGGATTCCCTGACCCTCACATGGGGACAGCAGTGTCACCACAACAGTGACCAAACACCGGTGACACCGTGACAGCGACCAAATGATGGCAAAGGATTCCCCAGCTCTCACTCTGGGACAGCAGTGACACTGTGACAGTGACTGATGGATGGCAGAGGATTTCCCAGCCACTGGGCCCAGGGGATAGCGGTGACACCGTGACAGTGACCAAACAATGGCAGAGCATTCCCCAGCTCTCACTCTGGGGACACCGGTGTCACCGCGACAGTGACTGATGGATGGCAGAGGAT
The DNA here is from genome assembly GCF_047830755.1 of Zonotrichia albicollis. Classification (NCBI taxonomy): domain Eukaryota; kingdom Metazoa; phylum Chordata; class Aves; order Passeriformes; family Passerellidae; genus Zonotrichia; species Zonotrichia albicollis. The sequence goes on from NC_133854.1 coordinate 44,475, forward strand.
TCCCAAAGGGCTCAGCCCAGGGGACACCGGTGACACCGTGACAGTGACCAAGAGATGGCAGAGCATTCCCTGACCCTCCCTTGGGGACACCGGCGGTGTCACGGTGACGGTGACCAAGCACTGGTGACACCGTGACAGTGATCAAATGATGGCAGAGCATTCCCTGACCCTCCCATGGGGACAGCAGTGTCCCCAGCTGCTGTCAGAGGATTCCCCGAGCCCTCGCTTGGGAACAGCAGTGACACTGACCAAGCACTGGGGACACCGTGACACTGTGACCAACCAATGGCAGAGCATTCCCCAGCTCTCACTCTGGGGACACCGGTGTCACTGTGACAGTGACCAAACGATGGCAGAGGATTCCCTGACCCTCCCATGGGGACAGCAGTGTCACCGTCACAGTGACCAATCAATGACAGAGCACTCCCCAGCGCTCACTCTGGGGACAGCAGTGACACTGTGACACTGACTAAGCACAGGTGACACCGTGACAGTGACCAAACAGCAGCAGAGCATTCCCCAGCTCTCACTCTGGGGACAGCAGTGACACCGTGACAGTGACCAAACGATGGCAGAGGATTCCCTGACCCTCCCATGGGACAGCAGTGTCACCAGCCGCCGTCAGAGGATTCCCCAGTCCCTCCCTTGGGGACACCGGCGGTGTCACCGTGACAGTGACCAAGCACTGGTGACACTGTGACAGTGACCAGCCAATGGCAGAGCATTCCTCAGCTCTCACTCTGGGGACAGCAGTGACACCGTGACAGTGACCAAGAGATGGCAGAGGATTCCCTGACCCTCCCATGGGGACACCGGTGACACTGTGACAGTGACCAAGCACTGGTGACACCGTGACAGTGACCAAGAGATGGCAGAGCATTCCCTGACCCTCACATGGGGACAGCGGTGTCCCCACCCGCCAGCAGAGGATCCCCCAAGCCCTTGCTTGGGGACACCGGTGGTGTCACCGTGACAGTGACCAAGCACTGGTGACACTGTGACAGTGACCAACCAATGGCAGAGCATTCCCCAGCTCTCACTCTGGGAACAGCAGTGACACCGTGACACTCCCCAGCTCTCACATGGGGACAGCGGTGTCACCAGCCGCCAGCAGAGGATTCCCTGCCCTGCCTCGGGGACACCGGCGGTGTCACGGGGCTGGTGACCAGGTGCCAGCAGAGGATGCCCTGATCCTCACATGGGGACAGCAGTGTCCCCAGCTGCCAGCAGAGGATTCCCTGCCCTGCCTCGGGGACACCGGTGGTGTCACGGTGCCTGAGCCCAGCAGAGGATTCCCTGCCCTGCCTTGGGGACACCGGCGGTGTCACGGTGCCCGAGCCCAGCAGAGGATTCCCTGCCCTCACTTGGGGACACCGGCGGTGTCACGGTGCCCGAGCCCAGCAGAGGATTCCCTGCCCTGCCTCGGGGACACCGGCGGTGTCACGGTGCCCAAACGCCAGCAGAGGATTCCCTGCCCTGCCTTGGGGACACCAGCGGTGTCACGGTGACCGAACCCAGCAGAGGATTCCCTGCCCTGGGGACACCGGCGGTGTCACGGTGACCAAACGCCAACAGAGGATTCCCTGCCCTGCCTCGGGGACACCGGCGGTGTCACGGTGCCCCAGCGCCAACAGAGGATTTCCCAAGCCCTTGGCCGAGGGCCACCGGCATCCCCGTGTGACAGACAGGGGCCATTCCCGCGGGCCTGTCCCCGGGGCGGTGACACCGCATCCGTGTCACGGCCCGGGCTGTCCCCGCCGCCGCTCTGCTGACACCGAGGTGTCACCGTGTCACATCTGCCAGCTGCTGGCACGCTCCCCCCGCGCTGGCAGCCGTAAATCAGCGCGAGGGTGTCCCCAAGGGGGGGACACAGCCACACACACACACACACACACACACACACACACACACACACGCAGGGGGTGACACGGGTGCCAGGCCTGGCGCGGGGACAGCAGCAGCGCCCGGCGCCGCCGGGGTCACATTCCAGCCTAATCCCTTGGCAGCGCCGCCTGCCAGCCCCGGGCGGCCGGGCCGAGCGCCGGGACCACCGGCAGCGCCGACCCCGCGGGGCGCAAAACCCCAAATTCTCCCTTTTTCCGCCCGTTTTTTACCATGGCGGCAGCGCCGAGGCCCAGCCCGCCCTGTCCCCCCCCCCCTCCCTTCCCTCCCTCCCTCACCGCTCCTCGCTTTTTTTCCAAATTCCCCTTTTCGCTGTTTTTTCAACCCAAACCATCACCTGGCGGTGCTGCCGGGGACACGCGGGCGCTGGCGGGGATGGGGCCGAGCCCCTGCGGGCCCGATCCTGCCATTTTTGGGGTGTTTTCCCCCCTTTTTCACCCCCCAAACGCACCCCCCCCCCGGCCCCATCGGACATGCGCGGGGAGCCGGGGCGCGTTGGCAAAGCATCAACCAGAATTTTCCACACACGTGACGCTCCCACTCCCCGCACCTCGAGAAAAAGGGGAAAAAAAACCCGAAAAACACCAAAAAACCCCCGCTGGAGCAAGGGGGGGGGCCGCGATCCTAAAGTTCAACCCCTCCCTGAGTGGATGAGGCGAGAGAGAAACGAGGGGAAAATGGTGGAAATTGCAAATGAAAGGGTGAAAGGAGGAGGAGGGGGGGGGATAGGTGGAAAAATGGAAAAAATGTAGTAAAAACCACAATAAAAAAAAAAAAAAAAGCAGCAGCAAAAAGAAAAAAAAAAAAAAAAAGGGGGAGTGATTCCGGCAAAGGGGAGGAAGGAGTTGGAACAAAGAAAGAGGGAGGGGAGCTCCAAAATGGGGGGAAAAGGGAAAATCTGGGGGAAGCGGCGCAGCGGGGACTGAGGCGCCGCTTCCCCCGCGCCGCACAAATCCCCCATTTTTCCTTTTTTTGCCGTTTTTTCCCCCCAGTTTTCCCGACGCTGGAGCAGCCGGCCAGGCCTTTGCTCAACAACTTGGTGCCAAAGTGTGGAAAAATCTCAAGTTTAGGTTGGATTTTTTTTAAGGGAAAATTCGCCGGGTTTGGGTTCTCCCCCTCCCACCCCAGCCCGGCTGCGGCGGCCTCGCCATTGTTCTGTGCCGGGATTGGGCTGAAAACGGCAAAAATCGGGAAAAAAGATTAAAATAAAAAACCCAAACCAACAAGTTTCAGCTGCGGAGGAGAGGGAGGAGTTGGTTTCCCGCTGGGAAAATGGGGGAAAAGTGTTATTTCACCTTAAATCAGCACACAGAGGCCGGGCTGCTGCTGATGCGGGGGGAAAAGGTTAAAAATGGGCAAAAGTTCTGATCCGGGGGGGAAAGGTGGAGAAAAATGGGGATTTTGGGGTTAGAGGAGGAAAAAGTGGGAAAAAATTGGGATTTTGGGGTGTTTGTGAGAGGGAAAAGGGTAAAAATGGGGATTTGGGGGAGGAAAAATGGTAAAAATGGGGATTTGGGGGAGGAAAAAGGGTAAAAAAATGGGGATTTGGGGTGGTTGGAGGGGGGGAAGTTTTAAAAAGTGAATTTAGGGGTGGCTGTGGGTCCCACATGTGGGGTTTTGAGGGAAAATCATTCAGGAATTGGACAAAAAGTGCAGAAAAAGCCAAAGGAAAAGGTCAGGGAAGCAGCAAAAGGTGAGATTTGCCCATTTCTGAGGGGTTTGGGGTTAAAAAGAAAAAGAGGTTAAATATAAATTTATTTATTTCTGAGCTTTTCTAGAAAAGAGGGAGCTCTAAAATCCAAGTGTGTTCATTCTGAGTGTTTTGGAGGGGGTTAAAATCCAATTTTGCCCCATTTTGAGCATTTTTGTGAGCTCTGTCCTCCAGATGTAGCAATTCTCAACGCTGTGGGGGGAAAAGTCCCAAATTTGCTCATTTTTGAACAATTCTGGGGAAAAGCAGGAGTTGGAATTCCAAATTGAGCCATTTCTAAGCTTTTCCAGAAACACAAATTGTTCTAAAAGCTGCATTTAGTCATTCTTGGAAGCTCCAAAATCCACATTTACCCATTTCTGAGCATTTGGGGGCAAAGAAAAAGGAGGTTAAAATACAAATTTACCAAATTCTGGGCATTTCAGGGCCAAGGAAAAGGTTCCAAACCCAGATTTAACCAATTTTTTGTGGGAAAAGGGGGAAGTAACCCCCAAATTTACTCATTTCTAACCTTTTTGGGAAAAATAAACCTTCAAAAATGTGAATTTTGAGCCTTTTCAAAGCGAGTGGCTTCACTTTAAAGCTGATTTTTTAAACCAAACTGACCCATCTGGGCTTTGAAATGCCTTTTCCCCTCATTAATTTGAAAAAAAATCCAAGAAAATTAATTCAGAAGGGGAAAAAAATCTTAATTTCAGACAAAAATGGTCAATTTTAGTGCCCCACTTGATGGAAAAGCACCGGTAAAGGCGTTTGGACCCCCACAATTGGAATGAGGGTGTGAAAAATGGGGATTTTGGTGCTAAATTCTCTTTTTTTCCCTTATTTTAACCCACAAAAGGAGTTCTCAGGGGCTGGAATTTGGGGTGAAGGCTCAGCTGAGGCACCAACACCCAGAGGTGGTTGGTAAATAAAATAAACCCTGATAAAATGTGATAAAAATGCAATAAAACAATAAAACCCCAGGGAAGCGGCCGCCAGAGGGGACAACGGTGACACCTGAGGCCATCTGAGGCCATGGGCACCCAAACACCTCAAAAATAAATATTGGGGTCAATCAAAATGGGGTAAAGCAACAAAAATAAATATTGGGGTCAATCAAAATGGGGTGAAACAACAAAAATAAATATTGGGGTCAATCAAAATGGGGTGAAATAAGTGATCAGGGTCCTGGAAGGGGAGAAACAGCCCCAAACACCTCAAAATGGGGTAAAACAACTAATTCGGGTCCTGGAAGGCAAGAAATGACTCCTAAACACCTCAAAATGGGGTAAAACAAACGGTACAGGTCATGGAAGGGGAGAAACAGCCCCCAAATACCTCAAAATGGGGTAAAATAAATGGATCAGGGTCCTGGAAGGGGAGAAATGGCCCCCAAACACCTCAATATGGGGTAAAACAACTGATTCAGGTCCTGGAAGGGGAGAAACAACCCCCAGACACCTCAATATGGGGTAAAACAACTGATTCAGGTCCTGGAAGGGGAGAAACAACCCCCAGGCACCTCAATATGGGGTGCAACAGCCACTTTGGGTCCTGGAAGGTACCTACAGCCCCCAACACCCCGCAAAACAGCCACTCTGGGTCCTGGCAGATGCACAGCAACAGCTGTCACCCCTCATGATGAGGTCAGAGCCCACTTTGGGTCCTGGCAGGGTCACAGCAGGCCCTGTCATCCTCGCTATGGGGTTCAACATCCACTTTAGGTCCTGGCAGGGACATCCAGCCCCCATGATGGGGTTCAACACCCACTTTAGGTCCTGGCAGGGGACATGCAGCCCCCATCCCAGGGTCAGCACCACTTTGGGTCCTGGCAGGGACACAACAGGCCCTGTCATGGGGTCAGAGCCCACTTTGGGTCCTGACAGGGGACATCCAGCCCCCATGATGGGGTCAGCACCACTTTGGGTCCTGGCAGGGCATTGCTGGCCCCCATCACCCCCCACCATGGGGTCAGCACCACTTTGGGTCCTGGCAGGGACACAACAAGCCCTGTCATCCTCACTGTGGGTTCACCATCCCCTTTTGGGTCCTGGCAGGGCCCCCACCATGGGGTCAGCCCCCACTCTGGGTCCTGGCAGGGACACAACAAGCCCTGTCATCCTCACTGTGGGGTTCACCACCCCCTTTGGGTCCTGGCAGGGCACCACGAGCCCCAATCATGGGGTCAGCACCACTTTGGGTCCTGGCAGGGACACAACAAGCCCTGTCATCCTCACTGTGGGTTCACCACCCCCTTTGGGTCCTGGCAGGGCCCCCACCATGGGGTCAGCCCCCACTCTGGGTCCTGGCAGGGCACCACCATCCCCCGTCACCCCCGGGCCGGGCTTCCGGCAGCACCGCGTCCCCTCAGGCCCGGTGTGCGGCGGGAGGAGGTGTCCCCACACACGGTGGCCGCACGGTGACACTCGCGGTGACACTCGCGGTTGTTTACAAACACCTCCCTCCCCTCACAGCTCACAGCCCACCCCCGGTGCGGCGGCAAGCGCTGAGGGGACAGCGGGGATCAGGGAGGACTCAGGGGGGCTCCGGTACCGGCGGGAAGCGCTGAGGGGACAGTGGGGATTCAGGAAGGCTCCGGTACCGGCGGGAAGCTCCGGGAGAGGAGCTGAGGGGCTCGGGGGGAAACCCGGTACCGGCGGGAAGCGCTGAGAGGACAGTAAGGTTCAGGGGTCTCGGTACCGGCGGGAAGCTCCGTGAGGAGCTGAGGGGACAGTGGAGCTCAGGGGGGCTCCGGTACCGCGGGAAGCACTGAGGGGACAGTGGGCCTGAGGGGTCCCGGTACCGGCGGGAAGCGTTGAGGGCATTGGGGAGCCTCGGGGTGGGGTCCTGGTACCGGCGGAAAGCTCCAGGAGGAACTGAGGGGACAGTGGAGCTCAGGGGGGCTCCGGTACCGGGGAAGCTCCGGGAGGAGCTGAGGGGACCAGAGAAGGGGCTCAGGGGGTCTCCCGAAGCACTGAGGGGACAGTGGGGCTGAGGGGTCCCAGTTCTTGCAAAAAGCGCTGAGGGGACCGGGGAAGGGGCTCAGGGGGTCCTGGTACCGGCGGGAAGCGCTGAGGGGACCGGGTAAGGGGCTCATGGGGTCCCGGTACCTACGGGAAGCACTGAGGGGACAGTGGGGCTCGGGGAGCCTCGGTAACTGTGGGCGGCCCCGGGAAGCTCTGAGGGAGTGAGTGGGGGCAGATCGGGGGTCTCGGGGGTCCCGGTACTTGCGGGAAGCTCCGGGAAGAGCTGAGGGGACAGCGGGGCTCGGTACCTGCGGGAAGATCTGAGGGGACAGGTGAGGATCGGGGGGCTCGGTACCTGCGGGCACCTCCGGGAAGCGCTGAGGGAGCAGGAATGGGGAGCTCGGGGGGCGGCTCCGGGAAGCGCTGAGGGGGCTCGAGTGGCGAAGAGCTCGGGGGGACGCTTGGGGGGTCCCGGTATCCCCGGGAAGCTCTGAGGGGCACTGGGTTCCCGTTAACTGCGAGAATCTCTGAGGGGTTCGGGGGGCACTCGGGGGGTCCCGGCGGTACCTCCGGGAAGCTCTGAGGGGCTCGGGGCGGTCACTCGGGGAATTTCTGAGGGGCCCGGGGTGGTCACTGGGGGCGTCCCGGCGGTACCTGCGGGAATCTCTGAGGGGCTCGGGGTGGTCACTCGGGGGGTCCCGGCGGTACCTCCGCAAAACTCGGAGGGGCTCGGGGCGGTCACTCGGGGAATTTCTGAGGGGCTCGGGGTGGTCACTCGGGGGGTCCCGGCGGTTCCTCCGGGAATCTCTGAGGGGCTCGGGGTGGTCACTCGGGGGGTCCCGGCGGTACCTCCGCTAAACTCGGAGGGGCTCGGGGCGGTCACTCGGGGAATTTCTGAGGGGCTCGGGGTGGTCACTCGGGGGGTCCCGGCGGTTCCTCCGGGAATCTCTGAGGGGCTCGAGGCGGTCACTCGGGGAATCTCTGAGGGGCTCGGGGCGGTCACTCGGGGGGTCCCGACGGTACCTGCGGGCGCCTCCGGCGGCCCGGGCGCGGCGGGCGCTGGGGGCGGCGGCGGCGGCGGCGGGAGCGGGGCCGGGGCCGGCCCGGCGAAGATGTCGGGGGGCCCTCGGTGCCCGGCCAAGAGCGCAGCGGCGGCGGCGGCGGCGGCGTCTTCCTCCTCCTCTTCCTCGTCGTCCTCCTCGTCGTCGTCCTCCTCGTCCCCCTCGGACACCGCCATCTCCTCCTCCTCCTCCTCGTCCTCCCTCAGCGGGGACGCCATGGCCGGGTGAGGGGCGGGGGGCCGGGGGGACCCTCGGCGTGCGCCGCTCCCACCGCCCCAAACCGCCCCCGCCGCCGAGGCTGGGGGGGGGGGGGCTCGGTGTGAGGGGAAAGTGGGGAGGGGGCGGGACGGGGCGACCCCCCCCGGGCCGGGCCCGGCGGGGCCGCGCGGGGGGCGCGGGGGGGGCGGCGGCGATGGGTTGAAAAACGCCCGGATCGGTTAAAATCGCCTCAGGGCGCGGGAGGCGGCGGGCGGCGGGACGGCGCCGGCAGCGAAAATGGCCGCCCCGGGTGTAATTTTAAAATAAACCCCCCCCAACACACACACACACAAAAAAAAAAAAAAAAGAAAAGAAAGGAGGAAAAAAATATATAATAATAATAAAAAACACACCCCGGTTAAGGGGGGGGAAAGGGGGAAAGGCGTAAAAAAATATGGAGGAGGGAGGGGTTAAAAATGAGGGAAAATGGGGGGGTGGTGCCCCCCCCCCTTTCTTGAGGGGAAAAAAAAGCGCAAAATGGCCGAATGAGGGTTTTTTTTTAAAGTTGCCCCACTCGCACCTTAGGGGAGGAAGGAGAGTGAAAAAGAGGCGAAAAAAGCCTTAAAAACACACAAAAAAGCGACAAAACCCAACCCGCGTAAAGGGGGAGGGGAATTAAGAAGAGAGGAAAAAAAATTAAAATTAATATTAAAAAAAAAACAAAAAGGAGGAAAGGGAAGCGTTGAGGGAGAGAATGAAGGAAATAAAGGGGAGAATTGCAAAGGAGTTAAATTGGAGGGGAAAGGAAGGGTGAAATGAAAAAACGGGGTGGAAAAATGGAAAAGGGGAGGAAGGAGAGGCAAAAATGGGTAAAAATCGACATTAAAATTGAAAATGGGGATGGAAGGGGAAGAAAAAGGGAGGAATCAAGCTTAAAATTGATATGGTAAAGAAGAAGAGTCAAAAATAAACATTAATATTTCAAAAGGGAAGGGAATGGAAAAAAAGGTTAAAAATAAACAAAAACCAGAAAGGGCTGAAAAAGGGTAAAAATCAACATCAAAAAAAAAGCGCCAAAAAACCTTAAAAATCACCCGCGCGAGGTAAAAAACAACAAAAAAATTAAAAACAAAACCCCACAAAAAATCCTTAAAAACACCCCAAAAAAAACCCCCAAAAATCAAAAATCACGAAACCCCTCAAAAATAAGAAATCCCAAAGCTCCCCCCACCCCACCCCCCCAGGCTTCGCCGCTACAGCCCGAGCAGAGGAATAATCCCAATCCTGCTCATTTTGGGGTCTTTTTGCTCAGTTTTGGGGCCTCATTAATGATATTTTTTTGCTTTTCCCCCTCCCGCAGATCCCGGCTCGGCGAGGGACAAATATTTGTGTGGCCCCAGCCGGGGGGGACCCGAAGCCGGAGATTTTTCTGCATAAAACAAAGATGGCTGCGGTAAATTATTTCTTTTTTTTTTTTTTTTTCTGCCTTTTTTTTTTTTTTCTTCTCTTTCTCCTTATTCTTCCCCCCCCTCTCTCTCCTCACTCCCATAAAAATATTTCGGGGGGGGATTAATCAGTACTCATGCTCAGTGTGACATCAGCATAAATTGTTAAAGGTTAACTAGTTCCATACTCGTCACGCTTCCCTTTTTATTTTTTTAAAGGATTTTTTACCCTTCCCCCCCCCTTTTTTTTCCGCCCATTCCTCCCCCCTCCCTCGGTGATTTTAAACACGCAGTAAAAAAAAAAAAAAAAAAAAAAAAAATTAAAAAGCAAATTTTTTATTTATTTTTTTTGTTCTTTCTCCCTCCCTCCTCGACTTTGAAATACTTGGGAAGGGAGTGGTTTGGTGGGTTGGGTTTTGGGGTTGTTGGGGTTTTTTCTTTCTCTCTTTTGGGTGTTTTTTTTTTTCTTTTTTTGGAGTTTCTTTAAGGCTGCAGGGAGGAAGAACAAAAAAAAAAGGGGGGGTTTATAAGGATTGAAAAAAAAAAGGGGTTGGAAAGATGGAGGTGGGATTAAAAAAGGTGGAAAAGGGGAGAAAGATTGAAAAGGAATAAAAAAGATTGAAAAGGATTTTAAAAAATTGAAAAGGGGGAAAGATTGGGAAAGATTGAAAAAGGGGAAAAAAGATTGGAAAAGGAAAAAGGTTAAAAAAGAGAAAATATTAAAAATGGGAAAATATGGAAAAGGGGAAAATTTGGAAAAGGGAAAAAGGATTAAAAAGGGGGAAAAGATTGGCAAAGGGAAAAAATGGAAAAGAATAAAAAATATTGGAAAAGGGAAAAGGATTTTAGAAGATGAAAAAAGAAAAATGTTAAGAAAGGAATAAATGGTTAGAAAAGAGAAAAGGTTGAAAGAAAAAAAAATTTAAAAGATTGGAAAAGGGAAGAAGATTGGAAAAGGAAGGGAAAAGGTAAAAAGATGGAAAAGGAGAGAAATTGTAAAGGGAAAAATTGAAATAGGAAAAAAATACTCAAAAAGGGTGAAAATGGTAAAATATTTAAAAGGGTGAAAGTTTAGAAAATGTTTAAATTGAGAAAAATATTCGGAAAGAGAAAAAAGTTACGAAAATATTGGAAATGAAGAAATATTAAAAAGGAAAAAGATTTAAGAACTGAAAATGATGGACAGGGAAAAATATTTTAAAAGGAAAAAGGTTTGGAAAAGGGGAAGAATAAAAGGGAAAAAGGATGAAAAAAGAGGGGAATTGAAAGAAAATTAAAATGTAAAAAAACCAAAAAAATATTAAAAATTTGAAAAAGGAAAAGAAAAAAGGGGGAAAAGAGTGAAAAAAGGGAAAAAGTATTAAAGGGGGAGATAAAAAATGGAAAAAAGGTTCAGAAAAGGGAAAAATAGTAAAACCAGGAAAAATACTTTAGGAAGGGGGAAATATTTAAAAAGTGGACAAGAATCAAAAATGGAAAAGATTTGGAAAGAGTTAAAGAGATGGAAAAAAAATCAAAAAATAGAAGAAAGTGTTAAAGAAAGGGGAGAAATGATTGAGAAAGAGAGAAATTAGGAAAGGGGAGAAAAAAAAAGGTGAAAAAAACCGAAAAAAATATTGAAAAAAGGGGGAAAATTAAAAAAGGAGAAAGAAAATATTAAAAAGGGGAGAAAAAAGGGTTTAAATTCCCCCAAATCCAGGCCAAATCCTCCCCCAAAAACCCCAGGGGTGAAATGGGTGAATTTATTCTCAGGGATGGTTTTTAGGGGTTAAATTGCCCAAAATGCTCCAAAATCACCCCAAAAATCCCAATCTCTCCCCACTGCTGGAGTTTGCTGCTTTTTTTTTGTTTCCTTTCATTTTTTTGGGCCTTTTTTGCCCCAAAATTCTGGGGCAGCAGAGGAACCCCCAGCAGCTGATTGACCCAAAATGATGGAAAATGGGGTGCAAACCACTCCAGGTTTGGGGGTTTTGCCCTATTTGGGGTCTTTTTCACCCAAAAGTTGCTCCTGGTTGTTGTTACCCAGGATCAGGAACCCCAAAATTCACCCAGAACCTGGTGGGACACCACGAAAACCCCAAAATCCACCCAAAATTCACCCAGAACCTCGTGGGACACCCCAAGAACCCCAAAATCCACCCAAAATTCACCCAGAACCTGGTGGGACACCCCAAGAACACCCAAAATTCACCCAAAATCCTCCCAAAATTTTGTGTGACACCCCAAAAACCCCAAAATCCACCCAAAACCTGGTGGGACACCTCAAGAACACCCAAAATTCACCCAAAATCCACCCAAAACCTCATGGGACACCACGAGAACCCAAAATCCACCCAAAATTTTGTGTGACACCCCAAGAACACCCAAAATTTACCCAAAATCCACCCAGAACCTGGTGGGACACCCCAAGAACCCCAAAATCCTCCCAAAACTTTGTGTGACACCCCAAAAACCCACCCAAAACCTCATGGGACACCCTAAGAACTCCAAAATCCACCCAAAACCTCATGGGACACCACGAGAACCCCAAATCCCCCCAAAATCCACCCAGAACCTGGTGGGACACCCCAAGAACCCCAAAATCCCCCCAAATGTCCCCAAACTCTTGTGTGACATCACAAGAACCCCCAAATCCCCCCACATTGTCCCCAAAATCTTTGTGTGACACCCCCAGAACCCCAAAATCCATCAAGAACCTCGTGGGACTCCATGAGGACCCCAAAATCTTCACAAATCCCCCAAAATTCTCCCTAAACCCTCGTGTGACACCCTCAGAACCCCAAAATCCCCCAAATTCCACCCAAACCCTTGTGTGACACCCCCAGAACCCCAAAATCCCCCCAAATGTCCCCAAACCCTCGTGTGACACCCCCAGAACCCCAAAATCCCCCCAAATGTCCCCAAACCCTCGTGTGACACCCCCAGAACCCCAAAATGTCCCCAAGCCCTCGTGTGACACCCCCAGAAGTCCCCAAAGCCCAGAGGTGACACTTGTGGGGCTGTTGGTGGCTTTTGTCACCCCCTGCCCTCCCCCAGGGACATTTTTGGGCCGTTTTGCTCCTTTTTGCCCATTTTGCCTCTGTCTGGTGGCTCTGAGCCCACCCCGGTGTCACCCAGGGTGTCACTTTGTCACCCAGGGGTGCCACCCGGCCATCCCTGGGGTGTCACTTTGTCACCCAGGGTGTCACTTTGTCACCCAGGGTGTCACCCGGCCATCCCTGGGGGTGTCACTTTGTCACTGGGGGTGTCACCCAGCCATCCCTGGGGGTGTCACTTTGTCACCCAGGGTGTCACTTTGTCACCCAGGGGTGTCACCCGGCCATCCCTGGGGGTGTCACTTTGTCATCAAGGGTGTCACTTTGTCACCGGGGTTGTCACTTTGTCACCCAGGGGTGTCACTTTGTCACCCAGGGGTGTCACCCGGCCATCCCCGGAGGTGTCACTTTGTCACTGGGGGTGTCACCCGGCCATCCCTGGGGCATTGGAGGGTGGCACTGTCCCCGTGGTGTCACCACAGTGTCACCAGGTCAGGAGGTGACAATGCCACCACCGCCTGTGTCCTGATGGGGACGGTGACAACAGCGCTGAGGGGACATCGGGGACAGCTGGAGAGGGACAGGGATGGGGACAGGGGACAATGACAGGGACAGGGATGGGGACAGGGGAGAGGGGACACAGTCAGGGACAGCTGGACATGGACAGGTGACACGGACAGACAGACACACGGACAGGTGACACGGACAGGTGGACACACAGACAAGTGACCTGGACAGGTGACATTGACAGCTGGTCATGGACAGGTGACAGGGACAGTGACATGGACAGCCAGACACAGACAGGTGAGACGGACAGACAGACACATGGACAGGTGACATGGACAAACAGGGACAGGGACAGGTGACACAGACAGACAGATGGACAGGTGACATTGACAGCTGGTCATGGACAGGTGACAGGGACAGGTGACACAGACACAGGTGACATTGACACACAGGTGACACAGCTGGTGACCCCCCCCCCCCATTGTCACCTGGGGGTGCCCCCCCAGGGTGTCCCCAAATGTGTCCCTTCCCCACAGCGCCGCCGCGCCTCCCTTGCACAAAATGCGATTTGTTTGGGCTCCAAAAAGTCACAATTGGCCCCAAAATTGGGGGGACCCCCCGCCAAGGGGGACCCCACACACAATGGGGACCCCCAAAACTGGGGGGGCTCTGAGCCCCAAATTTGGGGGGGGTCGGGGGTCCCCCATCCCCTCTAGGAGTGACGTCATCACCCGCGGCCTGCAGGAGGAGGGGGCGCGCCCGGGTTTGGGGGGTCACGGAGGGGAGACCCCTCCCCAAAATGGGGACCCCCGACCCCGCACGGCCCCCAGGACCCCCCCGAGCCCCCCAGACCCCCCCAAGCCCCTCAGGGCCCCCCCGAGCCCCTCAGGGCCCTCCCCGCACCTCGGGGCCGCTCAGGCCGGGCCCGCGCCGCCCGTCCCCATGGCAACGCCGCCGGAAATCCCTGCTCTGCGCGCCGCGGGGCGTGCTGGGAAACGCAGTCCTTGTGTTTATCCCATTACTTCGCGGTGCATGCTGGGAAATGTATTCACTGCTCTGTACCCACTATCGCTGCCGCTCAGCGCGCGGTGCACGCCGGGAGTTGTAGTCCGTAGCTCCGCCCTCCCGGGCCGCGCCAGGGCTGCCGGGAAGCGGCGCCATCATGGCGGATCCGCCGGAGGAGGCGGGGGGCGGCCCGGCCGTGAGTGGGGGGCGCGGGGCGGAATTTGGGGGGATTTGGGGTCTGGGGGCGGCACGGCTGCCCTATGGATCCTGTGGGGAGCGGAGGAGGAGCTGGGGGGGATCGGGAGGCCGTGGGGGCGGTGCGGGGTCCTGAGGGGAGAACGGGGGGCTCTGAGGGCTGAGGGTGCTGAGGGGGGGGGGCTGGGGAGGTTGTGGGGGTCCATAGGGGCTGGGGGAGATTTTGGGGGGTCCCATAGAGAGTTTTGGGGCTGAGGGAGATTTGGGGGTCCCATAGCGATTAAGGAATATTTTTGGGGAGGTTTTAGGGGTTCCCATAAGCGCTGGGTGGGTTTTTTGGGGGCTGTGGGAGATTTGGGGGTCCCATAGGGATTAGGGAATATTTTGGGGTAGTTTTGGGGGGTCCTATAGAGAGTTTTGGGGCTGGGGGAGATTTGGGGGGCCATAGGGATTAGGGAATATTTTGGGGGAGTTTTGGGGGGTCCCATAGAGAGTTTTGGGGCTGGGGGAGATTTGGGGGGTCCATAGGGATTAGGGAATATTTTGGGGGAGTTTTCGGGGGTCCCATGAGCACTGGGTGGGTTTTTTGGGTTCGGGCTCCCCTCAATCCTCCCCATCCCCATCCCGCCGGCTCAGGGGGGTCTCACCCATCCCCCCCCGTTCCCCCTCCCCATTCAGGCCGGGCCGGGGGTCGCGGGGCCCCCCCGGGGGCGGCAGCGTCTGGAGGCGCTGCTGAACCGCAGCCTCCGCATCCGCATGTCCGACGGGCGGACCCTGGTGGGGGCGTTCCTGTGCACGGACCGCCAGAGCAACGTCATCCTGGGCTCAGCACAGGAGTTCCTCAAGGCTGCAGGTCCGGGGGGGTCCTGAGGGGATTATGGGGTGTTTGGGGCAGTTTTGGGGGGATCTTGAGGGGTTTTGGGGAGTTTTGGGGGGTTCTGGGGTTCCTGTGCACGGACCGCCACAGCAACGCCATCCTGGGCTCAGCACAGGAGTTCCTCAAGGCTGCAGGTCTGGGGGGCTCCTGGGGAATTTTGGGGGGTCCTAAGGGGGTTTTGGGAGGTCCTGGGGGAGTTTTGGGGGGTCCTGGGGCAGTTTTGGGGGTCTGAGGGGGGTGGGAGCGTTCCCAAGCTCTGACTGTGGGACCAACGTGATCCTGAGCTCTGCTCAGGAGCCCCTCAAGGCTGCGGATTTGGGGGGTCCTGGGGGGGTTTTGGGCAATTTTGGGGAGCTCTGGGGGGTCCTGGGGCTTTCCTGAGCTTTTTTGGGGAGCTCTAGAAAGATTTTGGGGGTCTGAGGGGGGTTTTGGTGTTCCTGAGTTCCGAGCACCTGAGATCAATGCGGGAATTGCTGAAAGCTGCAGGTCCTGGGGAGGCTTTGGGGTTTTTTGGGGTGTTTTGGGGTTTTTTAGGAGATTTGGGTTTTTGAGGGGTTTATTGGGGTTTTTAGGGAGGTTTGGGGTTTTTTTGGGGAAGTTTTTTTGGGGTTTTTCAGGGGGAAGTTGGGGTTTATTTGGGGCAGCCTTTGGGGTTCTTTGAGGACTTTCAGGGGATTTTCAGAGGGGTCTTTTGGGGTTTTTTTGGTGGGCATTTTTGGGGTTTCTTGTGGGGTGTCTTGGCGTTTTTTTTGGGGTTTTTTTGGGGGGTTCTGAGCCCTTTTCTCCCCTCTGCAGACGCGTTCCCGGGCAGTGAACCCCGAGTTCTGGGGCTGGCCATGGTCCCCGGGCACCACATCGTGTCCATCGAGGTGGAGCCCCCCTACCCCTGAGGGACCCTGCAGGGACCCCAGAAACACCGGAGGGACCCCAAAAACACCTGAGAGACCCCAAAAACACACTGAGAGACCCCAAAACCTCCTGATGGACCCCAAAAACCAACTGAGAGACCCCAAAAACACCTGAGAGACCCCAAAAACCAACTGAGAGACCCCAAAACCTTCTGATGGACCCCAAAAACACCCAATGGATCCCCCAAACCACCTGAGAGACACCAAAAACACCGGATTGACCCCCAAAACCACCTGATGGACCCAAAAGAAAAAAGGATGGACCCCAAAAACACCCAATGGATCCCCCAAACCACCTGAGAGACTCCAAAACCTGCTGATGGACCCCAAAAACACCGGAGGGACCCCAAAAACACCCAATGGACCCCAAAACCACCTGAGAGACCCCAAAACCACCCAATGGATCCCCCAAACCAACTGATGGACCCCCAAACCAGCCGAGAAACCCCAAAAACACCGGATTGACCCCCAAAACCACCTGATGGACCCAAAAGAAAAAAGGATGGACCCCAAAAACAACCCAGGGACACCAAAAGCACCGGATGGACCCCAAGAACAAATTGGGTGGGGGTCAGATGGACCCCCAAAAATACCTGATGGACCCCAAAAACCAACCAGGGACCCCAAAAACCACCTGGGACCCCCTGGATGGACCCCAAACCCGGATGGAGCCCCAAATTCTGAGACAGAGCCCCCCCCCCCCCCCAAATGTCCCTGTGGGGTTTGGGGGTCCCCATTAAAGCCCCCCCTTGGTGACGCTGTCCCCGTGTGACGCTCGTGGGTGCGATCCCAAGCCCCCTCCCCAAATTGTGTGGGATGGGGAGACCCCCCCTCAAATTCCTGAGTTCCCCCCTAAATTTGTGATCCCCCCATTTCCTGAGCCCCCCACTCAAATTCCTGAGCCCCTCAAATTCCTGGCTCCCAAATTCTTGAGCCCCCCACCCAAATTTCTGCCCCTCCCCATTTTCTGAGCCTCCCCCAACCCAAATTCTTGCCCCTCTCCCCCATCTCCTCAGCCCCCCACCCAATTTCCTGAGCCCCCTCCCCAATTCCTTCTCCCAGCTTTCCTGAGCCCCCCACCCAAATTCCCTCTCCCCAATTTCCGGAGCCCCCCCCCAAATTCCCGCCCCCTCAGCGCCCCTCCCCCATCCCCTCCCCCTCCCCAATTCGCGCCCCTCCCCCACGGAGCCGTTGGGCTTTGCCATTAATTTAATCTCAGGTACAAAATAGCTTCTGGGGGGGGGGTGGGGGAGGGGAATGGGGGGAGGGGGGCGCCCGCCCCTCCCCCACCCCCACAGACACGGGGGGGGAGGGGAAGGGGGGACACGGGGGTGGGGGAGGGGCGGGGCGGCCGCAGGGCCCAGCACCAATAATGGGGGGGTGGGGGCGGGGCGAGGGGGGGGGGACAGAACCCGCCCCTCCCCCACAAAGGTCAGGGGTCACCGGGTGATGATGGGGACAAGGGAGGGGGGAGGGGTCACCGGGGTCGCGGTGACCGAAGCCCCTCCCCCCCATCCCCTCCCCCCCCCCGCGAGAGTTGGGGACCCCCCCCAATAAATAAAGCGACCCCTCCCCCCCCTCCCCGCGTATAAATTAAAAAAGAGGAAAAAAATAAAGAAGAAAAAAAAAAAAAACAGAAAAAATCATTTACAAAAAAAAGCAAAAATAAACCCAAAAAAGAGGCTCGGGATAGAAAGGGGGGGAGGGGCACCCCAAGGCCCCGCCCCCCCGCTGTGGGGGGGAGGGGTAGCACAGGCCCCTCCCCCCTTTGCACCATGGGTTGGGGGGGAGCCCCTCCCCCCCCGAGACCTGAGCCCCGCCCACGAGGGGGGAGGGGCGGAGCGGGGGGGGGGGCACCTCCCCCCCCAATAAAATCCTGCCCCTCCCCCACCCCCCCCTGGGCCCCTCCCCCCGGCCCGGACCCGTATGGGGGGGAGGGGCGGCCGCTGGTGGGGGCGGGGCGAGTTTTTGGTTGAATCTTGGCAAGGGGGGTCCGACCCCCCCCAATAAAAGTGCCCCTCCCCCCCTGCCCCTCCCCCATTTAACGCTGAGGGGGGAGGGGCGGGGACCCCCCCCAGGCTCCCCTTTGTGTGGGGGAGGGGCACGAACCCCCCTCCCCAAAATGAGGGGGGAGGGGCCGGGGTGGAGCCCCCCCCCCCTAAAACAGCCCCCAAAACGTGGGGGTGGGGGAGGGGCAGCGCAGAGACCCCTCCCCCCATTTCCCCCGCGGGGGGAGGGGCGGTGGGGGCGGGGCTCTGTCAATTCCTAGAAATTGGGTTTTGTATAAAACCGGAGTTTCTCCACCCAAAGCTTTGTCCTTGTCCGTCCGGACGAGTTTTTTGGGGCGATTTCTCCGCGAATAAATAAAAAGTGTTCGTGGTGGGGGGAGGGGCGGGGCCCCCCCGGCCCCTCCCCCGCCCTGGGGGGGGCCCTGGACTCATCTGGGGGTCGGCGGCGTCACCTGGGGGGGGAGGGGAACGGGGGGGAGGGGTCAGCTCAGCCCCCCCCCCCATCATTGGGGACATCGGGAGGGGACGGGCCCCACACAGGTGTCCCCAATCCCTGGGTGTCCCCAGGTGTGTCCCCAACCCCCCCTGGGTGTCCCCAGGTGTGTCCCCATGCCCTCTGTGTGTCCCCAGGTGTGTCCCCAATCCCTGGGTGTCCCCAGGTGTGTCCCCATGCCCTCTGTGTGTCCCCAGGTGTCCCCAAGTGTCCCCAGGTGTGTTCCCACATTGTCACCCCCCACCAGGTGTGTCCAGGTGTGTCCCCAGGTGTCCCAGGTGCCACCAGCTGTCCCAGCTGTGTCCTCATGTATCCCCAGCTGTCCCCAGGTGTGTCCCCATCTGTCTCCACCTGTGTCCCCATGTATTTTCATGTCCCCAGCTGTCCCCAGGTGTGTCCCCATCTGTCCCCACTTGTCCCCAGGTGTATCCCAGGTGTGTCCCCATGTATTTTCATGTCCCCACCTGTCCCCAGGTGTGCCCCCACCCATCCCCACCTGTCCCCATCTGTCCCCAGGTGTATCCCAGCTAACCCACCTGTCCCCAGGTGTGCTCCCGTCCATCCCCACCTGTCCCCAGCTGTCCCCCCAGGTGTGTCCCCAGCTGTCCCCCCAGGTGTGTCCCCAGCTGTCCCAGGTGCATCCCCAGGTGTGCCCAGGTGTGCCCAGGTGTACCCAGGTGTACCCAGCTGTCCCCATCTGTCCCCAGGCATATCCCCAGGTGTACCCAGGTGTCCCCAGGTGTCCCCAGGTGCATCCCCAGGTGTCCGAGGTGCATCCCCAATGTGCCCAGGTGCCCCCCCATCTGTCCCCAGGTGTCCCAGGTGCATCCCCATCTGTCCCCAGGCATCCCCATCTGTCCCCGTGCATCCCCAGGCATCCCCAGGTGTGCCCAGGTGCCCCAGGTGCGCTCACCAGGGTGAAGCCGTCGTAGATCTGCATGAGCTCCTCGGTCTTGTACTGCTCGAGGACGATGACGCCGGCCAGGCCGCCGCCGCGGCGCCGCGCGCAGCCCTCGCAGTGCACCAGGTACGTGTTGCGCCCGCCCGTCTCGCTCGTCACAAACAGGATGTTGAACACCTCCACCTGCGGGCACGGGCACGGGCACGGGTGCCGCTCAGCGGGGCGGCACGGGCACCGCGTGGGCAGGGGAGGGGTCAGCGGGGCAGCAAAGGGCACTGCGTGGGCAGGGAATGGTCAGCGGGGTGGGCACGGGCACCGTGTGGGCAGGGGAGTGGCCAAAGACAGCCCATGGTCACAGTGATGGTCAGCGGGGTGGGCACGGGCACCGCGTGGGCAGGGGAGGGGTCAGCGGGTGGGCACAGGGCACCACGTGGGCAGGGAATGGTCAGCGGGGTGGCAAAGGGCACCGTGTGGGCAGGGGAGTGGCCAAAGACAGCCCATCGTCACAGTGATGGTCAGCGGGGCGGCAAAGGACACCACGTGGGCAGGGGAAGGGTCAGCGGGTGGGCACGGACACCACATGGGCACAGTGATGGTCAGTGGAATGGTCAAGGACAGGCCATGGTCAGGGGAATGGTCAGCGGGGTGGTAAAGGACACCACGTGGGCAGGGGAGGGGTCAGCGGGTGGGCACGGGGCACCGTGTGGGCAGGGGAATGGCCAAAGACAGCCCATGGTCACAGTGATGGTCAGTGGAATGGTCAAGGACACCCCATGACCAAGGCCAAGGCCATCCCATGGCCGTGTCCTCAGCAGTGTGGCAGTGCCATGGCCCTGTCCCCAGCCGTGTCCCCAGCCGTGTCCCCAGCCCCATGGCCGTGTCCCCAGCCCATCCCCAGCCCCATGGCAGTGTCCCCAGCCCCATGGCAGTGCCACAGCCGTGTCCCCAGCCGTGTCCCCAGCCGTGTCCCCAGCCCCATGGCCATGTCCCCAGCCCATCCCCAGCCCCATGGCAGTGCCACAGCCATGTCCCCAGCCCCGTGGCCATGTCCCCAGCCCCATGGCAGTGCCACAGCCGTGTCCCCAGCCCCATGGCAGTGTCCCCAGCCCCGTGGCAGTGTCCCCAGCCCCATGGCAGTGTCACAGCCGTGTCCCCAGCCCATCCCCAGCCCCATGGCAGTGTCCCCAGCCCCATGGCAGTGCCACAGCCGTGTCCCCAGCCCATCCCCAGCCCCATGGCAGTGCCACAGCCGTGTCCCCAGCCCCATGGCAGTGCCACAGCCGTGTCCCCAGCCCCATGGCCATGTCCCCAGCCCCATGGCAGTGCCACAGCCGTGTCCCCAGCCCATCCCCAGCCCCATGGCAGTGCCACAGCCGTGTCCCCAGCCCCGTGGCCATGTCCCCAGCCCCATGGCAGTGCCACAGCCGTGTCCCCAGCCCATCCCCAGCCCCATGGCAGTGCCACAGCCGTGTCCCCAGCCCCATGGCCATGTCCCCAGCCCCATGGCAGTGTCCCCAGCCCCATGGCAGTGTCCCCAGCCCCATGGCAGTGCCACAGCCGTGTCCCCAGCCCCATGGCCGTGTCCCCAGCCCCATGGCAGTGTCCCCAGCCCCATGGCAGTGCCACAGCCGTGTCCCCAGCCCCATGGCCGTGTCCCCAGCCCCATGGCAGTGTCCCCAGCCCCATGGCAGTGCCACAGCCGTGTCCCCAGCCCCATGGCCGTGTCCCCAGCCCCATGGCAGTGTCCCCAGCCCCATGGCAGTGCCACAGCCCCATGGCAGTGCCACAGCCGTGTCCCCAGCCCATCCCCAGCCCCATGGCAGTGTCCCCAGCCCCATGGCAGTGTCCCCAGCCCCATGGCAGTGCCACAGCCGTGTCCCCAGCCCATCCCCAGCCCTGTGGCAGTGCCACAGCCGTGTCCCCACGGGTCACTCACGTCACACTCGTTGCAGTAGTAGGCCGGCTCGTCCTTCACCCGGCCCTGGTAGGCGATTTTCTTGCCCGCGCGCACCAGGCTCTCGCGCTGCACCTGGCAGTGCTTGATGGACTGCAGCAGGCAGTACCTGCGGGGACACCGGGACAGCTGTGCCACCCACCATGGGGACATCTGGGACAGCTGGGACAGCTGTGACACCTGAGGCACCCACCACAGGGACACCTGGCAGTGCTTGATGGACTGCAGCAGGCAGTACCTGCGGGGACACCAGGGGACACCGGGACAGCTGTGCCACCCACCATGGGGACAGCTGGGACAGCTGTGCCACCCACCATGGGGACACCTGGGACAGCTGGGACAGCTGTGCCACCCACCATGTGGACACCTGGCAGTGCTTGATGGACTGCAGCAGGCAGTACCTGTGGGGACACCGGGGACACCCGGGACAGCTGTGCCACCCACCATGGGGACACCATCACCAGGGACACCTGGGACAGCTGTGCCACCCACCGTGGGGACACCTGGGACAGCTGGGACAGCTGTGCCACCCACCATGGGGACACCATCACCAGGGACACCTGGGACAGCTGTGCCACCCACCACGGGGACACCCGGGACACCTGTGACACCTGAGGCACCCACCACAGGGACACCTGGCAGCAGGCAGTACCTGGGACAGGAGGGGACACCCGGGACAGCTGTGCCACCCACCATGGGGACACCATCACCAGGGACAGTGCCACCTGTTGTCACCTGGGGCACCTGTGGCACCTACCATGGGGACACCATCACCAGGGACAGTGCCACCTGTTGTCACCTGGGGCACCTGTGGCATCCACCATAGGACACCTTTACCAGGGATAGTGTCACCTGTGTCACCTGAGGCACATACTGGCACCCACCATGAGGACACCATCCCCAGAGACAGTGTCGCCTGTCACCCACTATCACCCACTGCAGGGACACCGTTACCAGGGACATTGTCATGCCCTGTCACCCGCCACAAGGGACAATCACCCACCGTGGGGACACCGTTACCAGGGACATTGTCATGCCCTGTCACCCGCCACAAGGGACAATCACCCACTGTGGGGACACCGTTACCAGGGACATTGTCATGCATTGTCACCCGCCACAAGAGACAATCACCCACTGTGGGGACACCGTTACCAGGGACACTGTCCCCCACTACTGGGGACACTGTCACCAGGGACTCACCTGCTGTCACCCACTGTTGGGGACACTGTCACTGTCACCACAGTCCCACCCACCATGGGGCACCCAGGCCACCAAGTCCCCTGTGCTGCTGTGTCCCCATCCCATGTCCCCGTCCCCATCCCCACCCTGTCCATGTCCCTCCCTCCCCGGGTGTCCCCAGGTGTCCCCAGGTGTCCCCTGGCTCACTTGATCATCTTGTAGAGGTCGGGGTCGCTGATCTTGACGGTCCTGGCCACGTTCCAGGACACGTGGATCATGGGCACGATGGACTTGACGTTCTTCACCTCGTTCCACTCGTAGCGCTCCAGGGCCAGCTGGTACTGGTACGCTGGGGACAGGGGGACAGCGGGGATGTCACCGTGCCCCTGAGGACCCCGGGACACACAGACACCCCCCCAGGACACACAGACACCCCCTGGGACACACAGACACCCCCTGGGACACACAGACACCCCCAGGGACACACAGACACCCCCCCAGGACAGACAGACACCCATGGGATGCTCCAGGGCCAGCTGGTACTAGTACGCTGGGGACGGGGGGACAGCGGGGATGTCACCATGCCCCTGAGGACCCCAGGACACACAGACACCTCCAGGGACAGACAGACACCCCCTGGGACAGACACCCCCAGGGACAGACAGACACCCCCAGGGACAGACAGACACCCCTGGGACACACAGACACCCATGGGATGCTCCAGGGCCAGCTGGTACTGGTACGCTGGGGACAGGGGGACAGTGGGGATGTCACCGTGCCCCTGAGGACCCCAGGACACGCCCCAGGACACAAAGACCCCCACCCTCCCCAATGTCCCCAATGCCCTGGATGTCCCCAATGTCCCCAATGTCCCCTAAGTGTCCCCAGTGTCCCCTCACCCGTGAGCGGCCCCACGTTCCAGGCGATGTTGTTGCACCAGCCCGTGGCCTGCACCCAGTGCCCAAATGTCCCCAATGTCCCCAATGCCCTGGATGTCCCCAATGTCCCCAATGTCCCCTCACCCGTGAGCGGCCCCACGTTCCAGGTGATGTTGTTCCCCCCAATGTCCCCAGTGTCCCCCAATGCCCTGGATGTCCCCAGTGCCCAAATGTCCCCAGTGTCCCCTCAGTGTCCCCTCAGTGTCCCCTCACCCGTGAGCGGCCCCACGTTCCAGGCGATGTTGTTGCACCAGCCCGTGGCCTGCACGCAGTGCCCAAATGTCCCCAATGTCCCCAATGTCCCCAGTGTCCCCAATGCCCTGGATGTCCCCAGTGTCCCCAGGGTCCCCTCACCCGTGAGCGGCCCCACGTTCCAGGCGATGTTGTTGCACCAGCCCGTGGCCTGCACCCAGTGCACGGTGCCGGCGTTGATCCACACCAGGTCGCCGGGGCGCTGCACGAACCGGTACACCGGGATGTTGGAGCGGTACAGGTCCTCCAGGATGGGCCACCACGAGCCCGTCAGGTAATCCACGCCGTGCCTGCGCCGGGGGCGTGGTCAGAGACTGCCCCGCCCACACCGGGACGCGCCCGCGCAGCCACGCCCGGGCCCGCCCAGCCAACCCTGAATCGAGCCTCAGGGGTGGGAAAGGGGGGTTGGCCACGCCCACTGCAGTTGGCCACGCCCCATGTAGGACCACACCCATACATTATCAGGCCACGCCCACTGGCTTCGCCCAGGCCACACCCCCAATAATTAACAGCAATTATTGTGTGGTGATCTCTTTATGTAGACTCTGCCCCTTTTCCCAAACCCAGTCCCTTCTATAGCCCCATAGCCACGCCCCCTTTTATGCAGGCCCCGCCCACCTGTCACAGAAGGCAGAGATGCTCTCCCAGTAGTGCTACCCCAATAACCCCGCCCCTTTCACTGACCACACCCTATTTTATGCAAACAGCACATATTTTATGCAGACCACGCCCCTATTATGCAGGCCACGCCCCCTTTCCCGCAGGCCCCGCCCACCTGTCGCAGAAGGCGGAGATGGTTTCCCAGTAGTGCTCGTGCACCGCGAACCACTCGCAGTCGCCGGGGCCGATGTTGATGTTCACCGAGCAGAAGTTGTTGTTCTCCTGGTGGCCTGCGGGGGACGCTGTCACTGTCACTGCCACCACCACTGTGTCACTGTCACTGTGTCACCGTCACTGTCACTGCCACCACCACTGTGTCACCGTGTCATTGTCACTGTCATTGTGTCACTGTCACTGTGTCACCGTCATCGTCACTGCCACCATCACTGTGTCACCGTGTCATTGTCACTGTCACTGTGTCACTGTCACTGTGTTACCGTCACTGTCACCGTCACCGCCACCATCACTGTGTCACTGCCACCATCACTGTGTCACCGTGTCATTGTCACTGTCATTGTGTCACTGTCACTGTGTCACCGTCACTGTCACTACCACCATCACTGTGTCACCGTGTCATTGTCACTGTCACTGTGTCAGTCACTGTGTCACTGTCATTGTCACCGTCACTGCCACCATCACTGTGTCACTGTCACCGTCACTGTCACTACCACCATCACTGTGTCACCGTGTCATTGTCACTGTCACTGTGTCAGTCACTGTGTCACTGTCATTGTCACCGTCACTGCCACCATCACTGTGTCACTGTCACTGTCACTGTCACTGCCACCATCACTGTGTCACCGTGTCATTGTCACTGTCACTGTGTCATTGTCACTGTGACTGTGTCACTGTCACCGTGTCACCGTCACTGTCACCATGTCACTGTCACCGTCACTGTCAGTGTGTCACTGTCACTGTGTCACCGTCACTGTCACCGTCACTGCCACCATCACTGTGTCACCGTGTCATTGTCACTGTCACTGTGTCACTGTCACCATCACTTCCATCGTCACTGTGTCACTGTCACCGTCACTGTCACTGTCACCGTGTCACTGTCACTGTCACTGTGACACCGTCACTGTCACCATAACTGTCACCATGTCACCGTCACTGGCACTGTGTCACTGTCACCATAACTGTCACCGTGTCACCGTCACCGTGTCACTGTCACTGTCACCGTCACTGGCACTGTGTCACTGTCACTGTGTCACTGTCACCTCGTGCCATCCCCACTGCCCCCCAGGTGATCGGGGTCTGCTGTCCCCACTGCTGTTGGTTTCTGTCACGTCCCATGAAAAAATCCCAAAAATAACCCCAAAACCAAAAAACAAATCCCTCAAAAAATCTCAAAGAAACGTCAAAAGTTCAGGAAAAATTCCAAAAAAATGCCAAAAAAACTCCTCCAGGTGTCACCAGGTGTGTCCAGGTGTGTTGTGGGTGTTCCTCAGGTGTGCCCAGATGTGTTACAGGTGTGCCCAGGTGTGTCACTCACCGGGTGTGCGGCTCCCGGGCACCTTCATGTACAGCTGCACGGTGTTCATGCCCAGGATGGTGTTACGGGTGTGTTGTGGGTGTGTTACAGGTGTGTTACAGGTGTGTTGTGGGTGTGTTACAGGTGTGTTTTGGGTGTGTCACTCACCGGGGGTGCGGCTCCCGGGCACCTTCATGTACAGCTGCACGGTGTTCATGCCCAGGATGGTGTTGTGGGTGTGTTACAGGTGTGTTGTGGGTGTGCCCAGGTGTGTTACAGGTGTGTTACAGGTGTGTTACAGGTGTGTT
Organism: Zonotrichia albicollis; assembly: GCF_047830755.1. Lineage (NCBI taxonomy): Eukaryota > Metazoa > Chordata > Aves > Passeriformes > Passerellidae > Zonotrichia > Zonotrichia albicollis. The sequence continues at coordinate 70,432 of NC_133854.1, forward strand.
ACAGGTGTGCCCAGGTGTGTTACAGGTGTGTTGTGGGTGTGTCACTCACCAGGTGTGCGGCTCCCGGGCACCTTCATGTACAGCTGCACGGTGTTCATGCCCAGGATGGTGTTGTGTGTGTGTTATGGGTGTGTTGTGGGTGTGTTATGGGTGTGTTGTGGGTGTGTTATGGGTGTGCCCAGGTGTGTTACAGGTGTGTTTTGGGTGTGTCACTCACCAGGGGTGCGGCTCCCGGGCACCTTCATGTACAGCTGCACGGTGTTCATGCCCAGGATGGTGTGGCCCACGTGGCTCAGCATGTTCCCCGTGGAGGACACGCGCATGAACGCCGGCAGCTTCAGCAGCTCCTGCAGCTGCGGCTTCCACCTGCGGACAGGGACAGGTGTGTCACACGGGGACAGGTGTGTCACCCAGGGGACAGGGACACGCGTGTCACATGGGGACAGGTGTGACACCCAGGGGACAGGGACAGGTGTGACACCCAGGGGACAGGGACACGCGTGTCACATGGGGGACAGGGACACGCGTGTCACATGGGGACAGGTGTGTCACATGGGGGACAGGTGTGTCATATGGGGGACACGGACACGTGTGTCACGTGGGGGACAGGGACAGGTGTGTCACATGGGGACAGGTGTGACACCCAGGGGACAGGGACAGGTGTGTCACCCAGGGGGACAGGGACAGGTGTGTCACCCAGGGGACAGGGACAGGTGTGTCACATGGGGGACAGGGACACGTGTGTCACCCGGGGGACAGGGACAGGTGTGACACCTGGGGGACAGGGACACGTGTGTCACCCAGGGGGACAGGGACACGTGTGTCACATGGGGGACACGGACACGCGTGTCACCCGGGGGACAGGGACACGCGTGTCACATGGGGGACAGGGACACGTGTGTCACCCAGGGGACAGGGACACGCGTGTCACCCAGGGGACACGGACAGGTGTGTCACCCAGGGGGTGGCACCTGTCTGGGGGCACCACCCACCCCGGGGGAGCAACACCTGGCACCTGAGAGGGGCCCTGACCCTCCCATTGTCACCCAGGTGTCCCTGCAGCACCCACAGGTGACCCTGACCCCTCTCACTGACACCCAGGTGTCCCCACCCCATCGTCCCCCAGGTGTCCCCCATCGTCCCCCAGGTGTCCCCAGTGTCCCCCTAGTGTACCCCTAAATGTCTTCCAGTGTCCCCAGTGCCCCCCCCAATGTCCCCACTGTCCCCCATTGTCTGTCCCCACTACCCCAGGTGTCCCCCCATTGTCCCCATTGCCCTGCCAGTGTCCCCATTGTCCCCCATTGTCCCCACTGTCCCCCATTGTCTGTCCCCAGTGTCTCTGGTGTCCCCACTACCCCAGGTGTCCCCCCATTGTCCCCATTGCCCTGCCAGTGTCCCCATTGCCCCCCATTGTCCCCCATTGTCCCCCATTGTCCCCACTGTCCCCCATTGTCTGTCCCCAGTGTCTCTGGTGTCCCCACTACCCCAGGTGTCCCCCCGTTGTCTCCATTGCCCCCCATTGCCCCCCATTGTCCCCATTGTCCCCCATTGTCCCCCATTGTCCCCATTGTCCCCATTGCCCCCCAATGTCCCCACTGTCCCCCCCACTGTCCCCCATTGTCCCCAGTGTCCCCACTGTCACCTCTTGGCGTCCGACAGGTCGATGTTGGTCCCGAACTTGATGATCTGGTGGGATTTCTGGTCGGGGGGGCTGGGGGGGACACGGGGTCACGGGGGGCGGGCACGGGGTCCCCAAGGGGGACATGGCACCCCCCCCCACCCAGGGCTTGGGGACACGGGGACAACCTGGGGACCCTTTGGTGACTTTATGACCCCCCCCCAGTGACATCCTGGGACCCCTTGGGGACACCGGGACTCTTTGGGGACAGTGGGACCCCCCCACAGTGACACCCCAAGGACCTTTTGGGGACATTGGGACCCCCCCAAAGGACACTGGGAGCCCTTGGGGACATTGGGAACCCCCCCACAGTGACACCCTGGGGACCCTCTGGGGACACCAGGACCCCCCAAAGGACACCAGGACCCTTTGGGGACATTGGGACCCCCCCCACAGTGACACAGTGACACCCTGGGGACTCTTTGGGGACGTTGGGACCCCCCCCCACAGTGACACAGTGACACCCTGGGGACCCTTTGGGGACATTGGGACCCCCCCACAGTGACACCCCAAGGACCCTTTGGGGACATTGGGACCCCCCCCACAGTGACACAGTGACACCCTGGGGACTCTTTGGGGACGTTGGGACCCCCCCCACAGTGACACAGTGACACCCTGGGGACCCTTTGGGGACATTGGGACCCCCCCCCACAGTGACACAGTGACACCCTGGGGACCCTTTGGGGACATTGGGATCCCCCAAAGGACACCGGGACCCTTTGGGGACATCGGGATCCCCCCCACAGTGACACAGTGACACCCTGGGGACCCTTTGGGGACATCGGGATCCCCCCCACAGTGACACAGTGACACCCTGGGGACCCTTTGGGGACATCGGGATCCCCCCCACAGTGACACAGTGACACCCTGGGGACTCTTTGGGGACGTTGGGACCCTCCCTCCCCCCGGGCAGGGCAGGGGTGACACCGGGTTGTCCCCCGGGATGTCCCCAAGAGGGCACAGGGGGTGGTGGCCCCACCTGGGCGGGGTCTCGGTGGTGCTGTCGGGCTCCTCGGCCTCCTCATCCTCGCTGTCCTTGTCCTCCTGCGGGGACAGTGACACCTCAGGACACCGGCGTCACCCAAGGTGTCACCTCAGGACACTGGGGGACACTTGGGGACACTCCAGAGATAGACAGATATCCCAGAGGACACTTGGGGACACTTGGGGACATCCTGGGGGCTCCAAGAAACACCCTCAGTACACCAAGGGACACCAGGGGACACTTGGGGACACTTGGGGACATCCTGGGGGCTCCAAGAAACACCCTCAGTACACCAAGGGACACCAGGGGACACTTGGGGACACTCGAGGACACGAGTCCCCTGGAACCCCCTGAGCCCTCTGTGCCCTGTGCTGTCCCCACTGTGTCCCCTGTCCCTGTGTCCCCTTGCTGTCACCTGCAGGGACTCCTGGAAGGAGCACACCTGTACTGGGTGTACTGGGAGATGCTGTGTCCCCTGTCCCTGAGCTGTGTCCCCGTGTCCCCAACGTGTCCCCAGCGTGTCCCCAGCGTGTCCCTGTCCCTGTCCCTCACCTGCAGGGACTCCCGGAAGGAGCACACCTGGACTGGGCGTACTTGGCGATGGTGGTGTGGGAGCTGCTGATGTCACAGGGCCACACCTGGTGTGTCCCCTGTCCCTGAGCTGTGTCCCCTGAGTGTCCCCTGTGTGTCCCCATGTCCCCAATGTGTCCCCAACGTGTCCCCAGCGTGTCCCCAGCGTGTCCCTCACCTGCAGGGACTCCTGGAAGGAGCACACCTGGCACTGGGCGTACTTGGCGATGGTGGTGTGGGACCTGGTGTGTCCCCTGTCCCTGACCTGTGTCCCCTGAGTGTCCCCATGTCCCCAGCATGTCCCCAGTGTGTCCCCAGCGTGTCCCTCACCTGCAGGGACTCCTGGAAGGAGCACACCTGGTACTGGCCGTACTTGGCAATGGTGGTGTGGGGTCCCTGCTGCGTCCCCTGTCCCTGAGCTGTGTCCCCTGAGTGTCCCCATGTCCCCAGTGTGTCCCCAGTGTGTCCCCAGCGTGTCCCTCACCTGCAGGGACTCCTGGAAGGACGATGCCTGGTACTGGGCGTACTTGGCAATGGTGGTGTGGGGTCCCTGCTGCGTCCCCTGTCCCTGAGCTGTGTCCCCTGAGTGTCCCCATGTCCCCAGTGTGTCCCCAGCGTGTCCCTCACCTGCAGGGACTCCCGGAAGGAGCACACCTGGCACTGGCCGTACTTGGTGATGGTGGTGTGGGAGCGGCTGCTCTCGCAGGGTGTGTCCCCTGTCCCTGACCTGTGTCCCCATGTCCCCAACGTGTCCCTGTCCTGTCCCTCACCTGCAGGGACTCCTGGAAGGACGATGCCTGGTACTGGGCGTACTTGGCGATGGTGGTGTGGGAGCGGCTGCTCTCACAGGGCCACACCTGGCGCGTCCCCGACAGGTCCCAGTTCTGGTCCGACGGCTGCTGCACCTGCGTGCGCACCTCGACCGCGTGCTCGCCGCTGGCCTCCACCAGGGTCTTGGTGCTGAACAGACCCAGGTCTGGCAAAAAACACCGGGTCTGGGTCATTTTGGGGGATTTCGGTCATTTTGGGGTCACCAGGGGGGAATTGGGGATGTCACGGGGTCAGGAAGGGTTAAATGGGGACAGGGACAAGGACAGGGACAGGAACAGGGACAGGGGACACAAAATCTCCACCAGGGTCTTGGTGCTGAACAGACCCAGGTCTGGCAAAAAAAACACCGGCTTTGGGTCATTTTGGGGGATTTGGGTCATTTTGGGGGATTTGGGTCATTTTGGGGGTGTCTGGGGGGAATTGGGGGTGTCACGGGGTCAGGAAGGGTTAAATGGGGACAAGGACAAGGACAGGGACCCCAGCAGGGTCTTGGTGCTGAACAGACCCAGGTCTGGCAAAAAAACACCGGCTTTGGGTCATTTTGGGGGATTTTGGTCATTTTGGGGGATTTGGGTCATTTTGGGGTCACCAGGGAGAATTGGGGGTGTCACGGGGTCAGGAAGGGTTAAATGGGGACAGGGACAAGGACAGGGACAGGGACAGGAACAGGGACAGGGGACACAAAATCTCCACCAGGGTCTTGGTGCTGAACAGACCCAGGTCTGGCAAAAAACACCGGCTTTGGGTCATTTTGGGGGATTTGGGTCATTCTGGGGGATTTGGGTGATTTTGGGGGTGTCGCGGGGTCAGGAAGGGTTAAATGGAGACAGGGACAGGGAATCTCCACCAGGGTCTTGGTGCTGAACAGACCCAGGTCTGGCAAAAAACACCGGCTTTGGGTCATTTTGGGGGATTTGGGTCATTCTGGGTCACCAGGGGGGAACTGGGGGTGTCACGGGGTCAGGAAGGGTTAAATGGGGACAGGGACAGGGACAGAAAATCTCCACCAGGGTCTTGGTGCTGAACAGACCCAGGTCTGGCAAAAACCACCAGGTTTGGGTCATTTTGGGGTCACCAGGGAGGAATTGGGGGGTGTCTGGGGTCAGGAAAGGGACAGGGGTGCAATGGGGACAAGGACAGGGGTGGTTTTGGAGGGATTTGGGGTATTTTTGGGGTATTTTTGGGGTGTTTTTGTGGTGTTTTGGTGCTCACTGAGGCGCAGGGACCCCGCCAGGCCCCGGATGACGGTGATGGGGGATCCATGGGGGCAGGTGAGGGGTTTTGGGGTCCCTATGGGGTTTTTGGGGGTTTGGGGTATTTTTGGGGTGGATTTGGGGTGTTTTTGGGGTGTTTTTGGGGTGTTTTTGGGGTGTTTTTGGGGTGTTTTGGTGCTCACTGAGGCGCAGGGACCCCGCCAGGCCCCGGATGACGGTGATGGGGTTCTTGGGGTCGGTGCAGAACTGCAGCAGCACCGGCGAGAAGGCGTCGCGTTTGCTCTCCAGCTGGGCGGGAACAACGGCGGCCAATCAGAAACCAGCACCCGACAAAGGGACCAATCACAGCCCACAGCCCTCGGGCAGGGACCAATCAGCAGCCAGCACCCAGAGCAAGTACCAGTCACAGCGCAGCGCCCTCATGCAGGGACCAATCACAGCATGCCACGACCCTCCCAACAACTATGTCAGCAGCCAATCAGGATGGAGATGGTTTGAAGCATCAGCCAATCAAGATGGAGAAGGTTTAGGGCATGAGCCAATCAGGATGGAGATGGTCTGGTTCACCATTCAGCAGCCAATCAGGACTGAGATGGTTTGGTGCATCAGCCAATCACGACTGAAAGGCCATGATCTGGCAGCCAATCAGTGGCAGGGAAACACTGCCCCCCACCCATTGGCAAATCAGCAGCAGGGAGGCCCCATCCAGCAGCCAATCAGGAGAGTCTCCTATCCCATCAGCCAATCATGGATGCTCTGGCAGATCCGTCCCTTCTGGCAGCCAATCAACAAAGAGCTACCCGTGATGGACCAACCAGGAGGGGAGGGATCCAGTCAGGGCCAATCGGCAGAGAGAGTGAATTTGCCAGGGAGCCAGTCAGCATCAAGGCTGCCCAACAGCCAATCAGGAGAGGAGACACCCTGGGATCCCTATCAGGGAGCCAATCACAGCCAGGGGATTTATGGAGGGAGCCAATCAACAGACAGGAGACCCATCCAGTTAGCCAATCAGCGGCCAGGGGACCTATCCAAGGAGCCAATCAGCGGTCAGGGAACCCACTGAGGAGCCAATGAGCGGCCAGGAGACTCATCCAGGGAGCCAATCAGCAGCCAGGGCACCCATGCAGGCAGCCAATCAGCAGCCAGGGGACCCATTAGGGAAGCCAATCAGCAGCCAGGGCACCCAAGCAAGGAGCCAATCAGCAATCAGGAAACCCAAATAGGGAGCCAATCAGCAGCCAGGGAACCCATTGAGGGAGCCAATCAGAAGCCAGCAGACCCATTGAGGAGCCAATCAGCAGCCAGGGGACCCACTGAGGGAGCCAATCAGCAGCCAGGGGACCCATGCAGGCAGCCAATCAGCAGCCGGGGGGCCGCGGGCAGCAGCCAATGAGCACTCACGTAGATGCTGGGCGTGGGCGGTTCAGCTTGTCCCGGGGCAGCTGCTCGCGCGCGTCGATTCGCGGCTTCACCGACTGCGCCGGGCACAGGTACGACTCGCGGAACGGCCCTTCAGCCGCGCCTGCCTGAGGGGACACCACGAGTGCCCCAAATCACCCCAAAATACCCAAAAATACCCCAAAAATTCCCAAAAATACCCCCAAAATACCCCCAAAAATACCCCAAAAATACCCCAAAAATACCCAAAAAAATACCCAAAAATACCCCCAAAAATACCCCCAAAATTTCCCCAAAAATACCCCCAAAATTTCCCCCAAAAATACCCCCAAAAATACCCTACAGAATCACCCAAATCCCCCCAGAATCACCCAAATCCCCACTTCAGAACGGCCCCTTCAGCCACGCCTGCCTGAGGGGACACCACGAGTGCCCCAAGTCACCCCCAAAATACCACAAAAATACCCCAAAATTCCCCAAAAATACCCCAAAAAATCCAAAAAATACCCCCAAAATACCCCAAAAATACCCCCAAAATACCCCCAAAATACCCCCAAAAATACCCTACAGAATCACCCAAATCTCCCAGAATCACCCAAATCCCCACCTCAGAACGGCCCCTTCAGCCGTGCCTGCCTGAGGGACACCAGGAGTGCCCAAATCACCCCCAAAATACCCCAAAAATACCCCCAAAATACCCCCAAAAATTCCCCAAAAAATACCCCCAAGAATACCCCCAAAATTCCCAAAAAATACCCCCAAAAATACCCCCAAAAATACCCCAAAAATACCCCTGTGACCCCCCTAAACCTCTGTGGGACCCTCTAAACCCTTCTGGGAACCCCAAAATAAGCCCCAAAATCCCCTGTAACTCCCCCTGTAACCACTCCAAATGGACCCCAAACCACCCTGTGACCCCCCTAAACCTCCGTGGGACCCTCTAAACCCTTCTGGGAACCCCAAAATGAGCCCCAAAATCCCCTGTAACCACTCCAAATGAGCTCCAAACCACCCTGTGACCCCCCTAAACCTCTGTGGGACCCTCTAAACCCTTCTGGAACCCCAAAACAAGCCCTAAAATCCCCTGTAACCACTCCAAATGAGCCCCAAACCACCCTGTGACCCCCCCCAAAGCTCTGTGGGACCCCTAACTTCTCCCAGGACCCCCAAAACCAGCCCCAAACCCCTGCCAGCTGCCTCCAGACTCACTTGCTGGCCCGCACCACCTCGGCGGCGCTGTGCCGGATGGTCAGCTGCGCCAGGGGCAGCCCCCGCGGCTCCGCCACCTCCGAGGCCGCCAAGGCGTCACCGCCGGTGCCGCCAGCGCCGGCTCCGTGCGCCCCCCCGAGGCCGGGGATCCCCCCGGGCCCCCCGGCGCCGCTCTCCACCTTGATCAGGCGGATCTTGAGCTCCTTGGGGGGCCCCTCGCCCAGCGAGCGCAGCTTCAGCAGGTCGGCCGAGCTGACGAAGGCGGGCGGGGGTCCCGCGGCGGGGGCTGGGTTTGAGGGGGGGTTGCTGCTGTTGTTGTTGGTGGTGTTGTTGTTGTTTGGGGGGGTCCCCCCTTTCGTTTCCAGCCTGGGGAGGGGTCCCCCCCTTTCTCCTGCACGCCGGGGCTCTGCAGGTCCAGCGTGGCCAGCACGGGGCGGTCGCGCTGTTGCTGCTCGCGCTGTTGCTGTTGTTGTTGTTGTTGTTGTTGTTGTTCCCGCTCCTCTTTCCGGGGGTGCCGCCGCCGGGGGGGTCCCCGCCGCAGATCCCGGTGCCGCGATGATGACGATGATGACGATGACGATGATGAGGATGATGAGGATGAGGAGGGGGGCACGCGGCGGTGCCGGCGGCCCAGCCCCGATTTGGGGGGGGGGTCCGGGGAGGGGGGGCTGGGCCGGCCCGCCTGCTCGGCCAGGGTCTCGCAGGCGCGGCTGATCTGCTCCAGCGCCTCCGACTCGCTGCGGCCCGGGGGGGGCACGGCCGGGGCGCCCCAGCCCGGGGCTGAGGTAGCGACGGCTTGGGGGGGGGGGCGCGGGGGGCTCTGGGGAAGGGGGGGTGGGTTTGGGGGTGCTGATGGTGCCCCCCATTCCCGCTCCGGAGGGTTTGTCGGCGGCAGCAGGAGGAGGAGGTTTGGGTAAAAAGGGGAAGTTTTGGGGTCGTCCCGTTTGCCGAAGGGGTAAAGGCGGGGAGGGTCCGGGGGGTCGCCGGGGTGACCCGGGGGGGGGGCACCGAATGGGGGCGCTTTGGGGCGGGCCAGGAGGGGAGGGGCGGGTGGGGGGGGTGGGGGAGGGGGCGGGGGAGGGGGCGGGGCGGGGGTGACCCCCCCCTCATCCTCCTCCTGCCGGATGGACTCGTCCAGCATCTTCATGATGTTGGCCAGGC